>NC_056468.1:1887135-2040093 GCF_008729295.1 Plectropomus leopardus
TCAGTGAGTAGACGAGAGAAGCTCAGTCCAAGACGAACAAAAAGACATCCACATTAACCATTCCACCTCTGTCTGTTTGGATCAAAAAGAGTTTACAAGCATCTTCCAGGTCCTTGACAGGAAAGAGGACATTTCTGATCTCATACAACATCACAGCATCTCCCTCCCTGCTCGTCTTCTTATCAGACACACTCAAGAGTAGCTGCTTCTGCCTGTGTGTGGGTGCATGTAGAGAACTGAACTGTATATACAGAAAGTGCATGTGTGGGGCTTGATAATGCAATGATGTGGATTTAATCCAAGAAAACCGGCTGACTGTGGAACCTTGCATTCAGTTTAACCCTTTGAAACCTTGAGCGACATCATTTTACTTGTGCTGCTTTCGGGTGGCTTTCACAGGTATCAAAACCTTTAAAACCTGAGCCAATTGGTGTGATTTTCATTTCAAAAACAAGGGGAAAAGGCAATGAGAAAATTGGTAAAACCATATTTAGAATTACATATTACAAAATATATTACAAAATAATTATAATTTTAAAATAGGTACACTTTTTCACAGGCCATGTCTTTTTTTCTGTTGTTTTTCCTTTTTTTTATTCCTTCTTTTTTTTTTTTTTTTTTTTTTTTTTTTACTAATTTTCAGTACATTTTCTTGTGCTTTTCTCACAAGAAATCACATAAATTGAAGGAAGTGAAACCAGACACTGCATGCAAAATGAGTATGCCAAAATAAAAAAGGAAGCATGACTAACCTAATGACCTAATAAAAAAGGAAAAACTAAAAACAAAAATCCAAATCTGGAAAAGAAAATCCTCATGATAATGAAAAATGTGAAAAATAAAGATAGATGACCAATATAACAAACGTAAAACATAAATGGCAGATGTCCCAAACATTGCGTTTGAAGAACTTTGGACACAAAGCAGGATTGTGACAAGCAATTCACTATTTTAATTATATTAGTCAGCACAATGGGCTTCATTTAGCCTGAAGATTCAGGACCATGGACAGCTCTGCTCAAGCTTTTTTTTACTTGGAATGCAGTGACAGCATGTAATGACAGTTGTGTTGTGAAAGTTAAATGAATAACACTCCCCAACAGGTCAGTTTTGAAAATACAAGACAAAAGAAAAACAAAAAGTATTTCATACTAACAGATAAACTATTTCTTCCTTCTCCCTCCTTTCCCAAATCCTGGGATTACATGTATTCTCTCTTTACTGCCTTCTGGAGGCAGTAAAGAGAGACTCTGCTAAGTCCCCCCTGACAAGACCTCTGACCCAGACTAATTGTCCTGCCTCACATTTGACATGTTGGCCTCAAGCACAGCAGCGATTTGGCCCATGCCCTCCATCATTTTCACTGTGGCTGGCCTGCATTTGGGATCTCAAGCCAGGCATGCTCCTGGTCAAGCCTGCCAGAGCACTGACTAGCTGACGTGAGATATTGGCCATTTGCATCTCTCTCAATTGAACTGATAGACTCAGCCTGATAGACTTAAATCGGGAGGAATATTTTTCCTCCTCAGACATTGCTTTAACTGCTTGACTGTATTTGGTCAATCTCTTCGTAGTTCACAGGCATAGGCACTGAAAGGAGGGTGGAATGGTGCCACCAAATCTTGGCTGGGCACTGAAGTGGGTGGTTGGAGTTGGGATTTGGGGATGGCCTCCATATTTTGGTGACATGTTCTCATCCCAAGACGTCACATTGCTTTGTCAGTGGACTTCCACATCCACATATTACGCTTTAGGTATCCTTCTGTGTCTGCTGTTGACTTTCAGGGATGGTGCAACCAACGACTGGACATCAACAAGAGCACATAGTCAGGATCAGGCAAGAAAAGCACATGGCAACCAATGCCGAGACATCAACACAAGCGGTTGATTCAGATTACACTACAAAGGCTTAAGTGGTTGGATCTGGGCAGCAAAGGCTGGTGGTTAAGTTTAGGAAAGAAATTCATGGTTTGGTTCTAGATTCATATAGGAAGCAAACACCAGGCTTCTAGTCTAAGGTTTGTTGGACCTTATCCATGCCTGGATACATTTCAAACATGGATACATCAACTACAAATAGATCTTTGTTTTTGTTTTTTTATGATGTCTGTGAATGAGTACATCTGTGTGCATGTATTTTGTGTGCATGTGTGTGTGTGTCTGTGTGTGTGTGTGCGCGCGTGCGTGTGATCCTCTGTGCCAGGAGCTAGATCACAGAAAGGGTTTATGGCTGCTGGTAACTTCCGCCACTCCATCTGAAATGTCCTCTGCTTCTCCACAGACGAATCCACTCCTCTGTTGTGCTCAAGGTTTCAGCATTCACTGTTGTATGGTGGAGCATACGCGTGTTTTGTTTCTTATTGTGCAGTGTTGGATATCAGCAGATGGACTTCAGTCACACAGTTGCCTCAGCCAAGTGGATCTGTTACTGCAGACTGGTAAGCCCGGCACAGGAAATAGCCATGCGACTCTTTAGCTACATATGCTAGTTAGACATACACGGGGCTAGCAATATACTGTAGATGGGTCACGCAAGGTCACAACATTGTTTTTTTTCTCCTTTTTATTATTTTCTCTATCACATATGATGAGTTAAGCCATACCAGGATGAAGAGAAAGATTTAATATTTCAGCTGACCATGAACTGACTAGGGCTGTACCCAAACATCCCACAATTTGTACATGCATTAGTTTGTTAGGTTGTTCTGTTTTCAGTATCCATTTACTTTGATTTTTTTGGCAAATGGCAATAAAGTAAGTCTCAGAGTGACCAGCCTTCAAGAAATATTCAGGACAGATGCAAAATAGTTTATACTAAATCCTGAATTCTTTACCGTTTATACTTAAAATTAATCATGATTGTAATAGATAATATGAACAAGCTAAATCCAGAGGTGTATATGCTGTGAGATTGAATTCGATTTAAGACGTGGAGGCAAAAATGCTGAGGAGACCAGTGTTGCCAGTGTTGTCCCTACTATTTAAATCCTCTACAAAATATTTGAATGCTATGAGAGCATTCATTGCAGCCTGAGAAATGCAGATCCGTTTTGCACGATGAGGAATCATGCTGCCAAGTCAAGATTATTTAATTTCGTTAGATGCATATAGAAATAATAATAAAAGTTCAATATCAATAAAACACCTGCGTGCATGTGGTTAAGTTTACATAACAAAATTAAGTGGTTTAGTTTAGGCAAAAAATGCACGTAATAGGTTTGGGCAACAAATGCGGGTGGTTAAATTTTGGTAACAAAGGTGGGTGGTAAGGTTAGGACAAAACAACATGGTTTAAAGGGAAGAGAACATCAGCCTCCTGGGTGTAAATGCAGTGTTAGTTGAACTCACCCACCAACCTCCCACTCACCCTACATGGACTTTCCATCTCCTTAAGTGACGTTGTTGTCTAGCAGTCAGGAGTGTAACAATACATTTGTTGTATTGATGCATTGATTTATATTCCCGCGATCATACTACACTGACAGTTAAACAGCAAGTCATCCTTCTAGTGTGGCTTGTATTGACCTCTACTGTGCAGAGGCCTAGGACTAAATGTGTGTATAGTTCAGTGTATAATGCTCTTCCAGGGTTTTACTTCCACTACCACTACCACCAATTTTATATGCATAGTAATTTTCTTTTTGGCAGAAAAAGTTACTATATCGATCTCTAGTCATTGAATTGTACCATATTGTATTTCTCTCAATGAGCCAATATCATTTATGTATTGTATTGCAAGCCATGTATCATAACACACATTGTATCTTTGTTAAAACCTATCTTTACACACCTACCAGCAGCAACGTGACACCCTCCCGCAGTGTTACAAATGCAAAGCCGACGAGGTATCATCCTACTTGAGGGGTTGGAATTTTTTGCTGGTGTGTGTGACGCAGAAATTACTGACAGTAAGTGGCGTGGCAGCGAGTTGGGTTGATTACTCTCTGTTTACCTTCTTGTTCACTTTCAGTTAACTTCTTATGAAATAACTCCTCACTTGACATAAGTGAAAGTCAATGAGAGACATGTTCACAGATATATGAAACTGTCTGTTTGTTTAAGAGCAGGCAAACATGCAGTGAGTCCCCTGATGTCCATATTCAGTCTGTGCAAATAAAATCTTTGTGCAGCAATGCCTTAACATCATTACTGTTGCAGTAAAAAATAGAAGGCCAGCGGAGCATAATGAAACATTTCCATGACACTCATCCTCAGACAAATAAGTGTGCTGTGTTGTGCCCTCTCACCCCAGCTGCAGCCCTCTCTGACTGGCACTCCCTGATCACCCTAATGAGGCTCGGGCACAAATGGGGGCGAGAGGGCACTGCCATTATCTGGTGTCTCCCCCATTAAAATCACCTCCAACAGCCATGACCGCCCAACACACAGTCCTCCTCCACTACAATTAGTGGGTAAAAATTATGCAAATATAAACTAGTGGAGCTGCTGGGAGGATGCAGAACACAGAGGCTTATGAGCAGGGAGGTGATATGAAGGAGAACCGGGGAGGTCTGTTGTCCAGAGGGCAGCCTGTGATTAGTAGCATCAACCTATCCATTGTCACACCGATGATGTTGTTTGGGTGGAGACAGAGTGGGGTGACAGAGTGACAGGGGTAATTATTTAGGAGAGGTCAGCCCGAGGTGACATGGGGTGAGACGACACTGCTGGGGACCCACTGGCCCACCATGTCACCGACAGCAACCTAGTGAACTCTGCACCGCCTGCTACAGAGAGGTCACTGTACATACACTATATACACAATAGCAAGCACAGACGCATACATAGGTTTACATCACATGTAAATCTGACATTACACTCACACACACATACACAATTTTTTTTTTTATCTTCTTACCTGAAAATCATACACACTTGCTGACTATTTTTGAATGCATGCTGTAGAGTTTCAGATAGATGTATTTATGTATTTATTCCTGAGTCCAGCATCGACTGACCTGCATAAAAGGTAATTCATGGAGGGTATTTTGTTTAAATGTTATTTCCTGGTTTGGTTCTACATGACATGTGGAGGTAAACAAGAACATTTTCATGGGAGCATGCACTAGTGTGCAGACTTTATATGTTCTTTGGTTCTACATAAAAGAAAAGACATGTAGGATTGTGGCTGTTCGACAATGAATATGTATGTTGTAAAAAATGAAAATGATAAAAATTGAATTTGAGAGCTAATTCAATCACGTACATTACTGACTGACACGTTAACTATGAAAGCGTGTTCCATATTAAGACAATAAACAACAACAAAAAATCATCAGGGCCTAAGCAACGAAAGCAGTGCAAGGACCCTATTTAAACTGCTCCATTTATTATTATTATTATAATTATTATTATTTTTTTTATTATTATTTTGTCCAATAAAATGCCTTTTTATGAAGTGTTCTGCTTTCAAAAATATGCACAGTCACATCAGCCTGCGTCCCACTAGTTACCCCGATGTGCATGGAGGTGCAAGGCACGTTCTTCGCTGCTCTTAGCTTTAGTTTATATTACATTTTCAGAATAACCTTCCATTTAAAATATATTGTTTTATTTTCATGTATGTATGAAATGGCCCAAAAAGATCACTGCAAATTTGGCCACAGATTGGCTGATGGAGGAGGAGATACAAGGGGCTGCAAGGCTGGAGATCACAGCCATGCAGATCAGTGTTCACAATGCTTCAGACAGACAACAAGGATGCTGCCAGCTGGTACTCAGCAGTCCAGAGGCAGCTGGCTGCTGAATGAGAAATGCTGAAATTGGCCAGTGTATCTCAAAAACCTCATGGGGATTGTTGTCAACAAGGTACACATCACATGCAAATGATAAATATGAATAAATTATATGTTTAGATCTACTGTTTCTGTCAAATGTAACAATGTATTTGTGTCATAGAGGTGAGTGCTGACATCAGGAAATGCATTAACTTCACACTGATTGGCTGAAGTAGTTTCTCTGTTAAGAAAAGTGCTCCCATCTACTGAAAGTCAGCAGGGAGTCCAGACAACACATTCTCAACCCAACTTGTCACATGGTGCAGATCTGTCAGTGACCTGCGTCTGCTTATGTTTTTTTGGTATCCTTTTGCATCAGCTGTTTACACTCGGGGATGCCGTTACTGTGATGTCAGCAAATGCACTGCATGGTCCTTATGTTTACACACAACACATGGCAACCAACACACACCTTCACAATGCTTAGGATTAGGCAACGATGTCACTGATCAAGATTTATTTGCTGCACTCACCGCCTCCCACCCCTCCTCTGTCACTCTGCTAACTTTGCAGTCGCTATCTTATCACAGCAATTCCTGCAAACTTACACAGCGAGGTATTGTCTAATAGCACCCTCTCATTAGAAACAATGCTACAGAGGAGGTTTAAGTTGGAACAGCTGATCGGCGGAGGTCGCAGGTGGACTGACAAGAGACTGGTAATCTTGGCAGACAAAGTTCCAGACAGGAAGGGACGGTCCACAAATGTCCAGAGGGATAATCCTCAGGATCTGGAGGGATAATCCTCAGTGAAAAAAATGGTGGATTGCTAGGTGGTGCTGGAAGGCTAACAGCTAACCGGCGGGAGCTAACAGCTGTTGGGCGCATCGTAAGCGGCTAACTGCTAACAAACTAGCCAACCGGAGTCATGCCTTCACTCACCTCTCCCTCCAGCTGTGACAGCTGTCTCGCCTGGCCCAGAAAATCTCGGAGCTGGAAGGGAGGATATCGACCTTGTACCAGATCAGAGATGAGGAGCGGATCCTGGACTCCCTTTTCACTGTTGGCCCCACCACTGCTACAACAGCCGGCGTGTTGGACTCCACTGTTCCCTGTGTGAATGCAGCCGCTGGGCAGATCGCTGACCACTTCAGCTAGCTTGGAAGTAAGCCCAGGGTTTCTATTAGCTCCACTCCGAGCCAGAAGGGGCCATGGGAGATAGCTCGTAAGGGTAAACATGGTGAGAATCCTCCCGTTCTCCCTTCACCGCCAGCCCTTCAACTGGAGAATAAATTTTCCTTCCTGAACGAGGATTTCCCTCCGCTCACTGGCTGCTGCGTGCCCTGGTCCTCCTTGGGGACTGATGTTCCACAATCCTTGTCTCCTCCTGCAACAACCGTACCACGGCTCCACTGCTAAACCTCATCGCCGAGCTTTCTTGTGACAAGGCTGCCTGCAATTCACCCCTCGACCTGGGAAGAGCTCGCCGGTCCCGGCCCCTAAACCAAAGATGGACCACTCTGACCACTGCGTCCTCTCTCCACAGCCCAGCTGGAATCAGACTGCTGTTCGCCCCTCTCACTCTTCAGTCTAAAACAGGATCGACGCATCTCCAGCAGCCTCTCTGATTATTGGTGATTCCATAACCAGAAGGATTACATCAAAATTATCCATAACATACTGCTTCTCTTGCGCCAAGGTTTTGGATCTGGTCCAACAACTGGTCCTTCACCAATAGTGTCCATAAGCTTCGCCAATCCCTCTCACACAATAAGTTTCATGATCGTGATAATTTGATTTTAATCAAAACAAAACCATTGCCATCTTCAAATGCACCCTGCTGTGACTCTGGGCAAGTTGTATTTAACCCACAGACTCTTAAATCAAGAACTGGCCTTGGTTTTACGCATTTAAATATTAGAAGCATTTGTGCAAATTTTAAATTAGATCACGTAAAGATCCTTTTACCACAGACCAACCCTGATATCCTGGTACTCACAGAAACCTGGCTTAAACAGGGTATCAGGGATTCAGAGCTTTTTAATAGATAACTCTCATTTGTACAGGAAAGACAAAGAATGGAAGAGGGGGTGGTGTTGCTATTTATGTAAAGGCCTGCATATCTGTCACTGTTTTAAACACTGTGTCTGTTCCTCATTCTTTTGAATATATTGCTCTGAAACGCTGCACCTCATTTAACAATTCATTGACTGTAATAGATGTTTATAGACCTCCATCAGCAAATTCCAATGAACTTAATCAACTTACTGACTTATTCTCCCAGTATATTGCATCTGAAATTCTGATTTTAGGTGATTTTTAATTTAAACTGGTTTACAGATGTCTCTAACAGTCTGAAGGAGATGTGCAATGATCTCAATCTGTCGTAGCTGATTGTTGAGCCAACCAGGCCAAATTTAAAAGATCCTCTGAAATCATCACTGATTGATTTTATTTTACACTAATAGGAAAGAAAAAATTACAGCCTCTGGAGTTTTCCCACTCAGCTTCAGTGATCATTGCCCAATAGCCTGTATCAGAAGCACAAAACTTGAGAAATCACACTCCAGGTTTGCAGTTAAAAGGAATTTTAATCATTTTAATGAACAGGCTCTCCTACATGATCTAGCTAACAGTAATATACATCTCACCAACACAATAACAAATATTGACCTGACGCTTTATTGTTTCTCAAATAATTTGCCTACAGTCATCGATAAACACGCACCCCAGCAGCTGTCTTCTTGTCAGTTTTGGATTACGGAGACGTGATCTACAGACATGCAACAGCCTCCTCCCTTAAACCATTACACTCAGTTTATCATTCTGCCCTGAGATTCATCACTGGCGACAGTTATTCCACTCATCACTGCATTCTGTATGAGAGTTGACTGGCCTCATTTATCAGTTAGGCGGGATTGGCATTGGTTGCAATTTTTTTATAAAGCCCTGTCTGGACACCTGCCATCATACATCACCACATTACTGAACATTTCTAATAGTCATTATCACACTTGCTCAATTGACTGGATAATGCTAGAGGTTCCACGAGCAAACACAAAAATCGGGAAAACATCCTTCAGCTTCTCTGCAGCACACACTTGGAATACTCTGCAGCAAACATTTAATCTCAGCTCGATGCTTACCATTGGTCAATTCCAAACAATGATAAAAAACTACTGTGTTCATGAATGTGATTGTTTCTAAGTGCGCTCCACTTCCTCTGCTTTTTCCGTTGTTGTTTTTTGTGTTTCGTTGTTTGTTTTTGAACTGTATTGATTGTACTCTCGACATTGTTGTAAATGAGGGGATGCTCTCAATGATATCTCGAGATTAAATAAAGGTTGAATGAATGATATTTAGGTTTCGGCAAAAGAGGCACATGGCAAGGTGTAGACAAAAAAACAACAACTCACATCCACACAGGAAGTGAACTCCAGACTTCCCCATGAAAGTCAGTTGCATGTGAGACCCATCCACCGCCATGACTTCTCCTCTTTTGAACCTTCAATTTGTGGGTTAAATATCAACTCATGATTACATGGGTTATTTAAAATTTGTGGTACATTACTTTTGTACACCCTTTCATAATTATACATATGAACAGTGCATGAGAACAGTAAGTGGGAGTGATTTTGGTTGCTCTACCATTGCAGTCATCCACAGGTTTTCATTAATTTCCATGTGTTAAGAAAATCAATTAGCTGATTCCTGAAATGTGCCTTTGTTGCATCATCCATCACACTAACCTTCAAACTGCATTAACTTAAGTCAGTTGCATTGTGCTTGCCTTGTCATGCAGTGTGTGCTGCATGACCTCAGAAAACAAAACAGAGTAAAACTGTAGAAAAATCCTTTAAATGTATGAAACTCTTAGAAATGAGCTAAAATCCTAGAAATCTGCTAAAATCTTACAAACATGCTAAAATCCTAGAAAGGGACTAAAGTATTTGAAATTTGCTAAAATTTTAGGAACATGCTAAAATCTAGAAATGTCCTCAGTCCTAGAAATGTCCTAAAATCCTGGCAAAAGTGGCAAAGCAAGTTATGCTGGGGTCTTGTGTGGTAATTTGGTACAATAGCTGTGTTTAGGTCTTTAAAAAAAGAGAACGTTATACCAAGTGGGAAAAGATATAGTTTGATTTGGACCAAACAGCCAGATTTGAAAATGCCCAAAGATACAATACTACATAAAATTTTACAAAATCACACACTTTAAAAATGACACAGTGCACATTCAAAGTCAAGTTTCAGAGTCACAGATGTTGAAACTATAAACTTGCTGGGTTATTGCACAATTTTTAGGCTTGTCTAAATTGTTTGCATCTTGGGTTGAACCATCTGCACACAGTCCTTCTGAGAGAAGTATATTTTCTTACTTTTATTGTCAAATCTTTATCCTCCCTATGAACTAACCCCTGAATTCTTGAGAAATTAAGGACGAACCAAAGTGTTCTCCATCCAAAAGTCTAAAAGTGGTTCTCACAGGGATAAAAAAGCTAAGAACACAAACACAGAGAGACAAAGCCTGAGGGGAAGTGACAGAGCCACCAGGAAGCGTAGCGGAGCCTGCTGTGAGTAGAGGAGTGTAGCTCCAGCTCTCTCCACAGATCAGCTCCACAAAGAACTCTCTCTGTCAGTGGTTTACCTTTCTTCATACGACTTGTCACCGCACTCTTCCTCTTTAGCACTTCTCTCACTTAGATGAAGCCATGTTAGAGTGAGGGTGGAAGCAAGGCACTCTAATGCATTCAGAGGAGATTGGTTGTGAAGTCTGGCTCCCCCCTATGCTCTTCCTCCGAGGCTGGCCTATTGATTGTTGTGTGTGTTGCTGCTTCCTGAGATCCCCGTCAAGCCTTTTTATGGCAGCGGTGTTCCTCTGCCTTGCTTTGGCAGGTAACTACAGTGGTGCAGTCTGGAATTCTAACAGCTCCTGAGCCTCATCAGACACAATTGGGGCTTATTTCTCTGTTTTTGTTTTGTTTTGTTTTGTTTTTTCCTGTTGATTCCATCTTTGGTTCTAAATGACTATTGCTTTAGAGATTCTGCGCTACACCTGTCAGTTAACTCTGAAACGTATTTTCTTTAAAATATTTGCCAACAAAGTTTCTCTTTCTGAGGTACCCTTTGCTGTGTCTGTCGGTTATTGTAGCATTTTCTATTAACGCTTTCATCACTGCCTCAAAATTATGTATGGTCCTGCTAAGGATGGCAAGAATACCTGACCTGTGCCTCAAATCAAGTCTTTCTAATGTAACTGACTGCATCAGTCATGTGCACATTTCCTTTGATTGGCTGTGCTCTAACGGGTCAGTGCATGGAGATTCAGAGAGTGATTGAGCCAACGTAAAGTTCTCCATTCAACACAAGCAGAGATAAACATAGAAAGAGAGACTTTTAAACCAGTGTCCAACTGTTGGCATTTCAGTGCTTTTCCAGGCAGTGACCGTTCAATTATTCTTTTTACGTTGAAGGACATACTGAACAACAGGGGCAAGATGTCACAGACCCCATTTTCACTCCCATAGGTATTCAAATAATAATAATTGTGATATGAATGCGTTTCCATGAAGGATGTTCTGTGACTGGTGAGAACTGGTGATAACATTCCAAGAAGCATGGCGATGGATGTTCAAAACATTAGCAGCTTTATTTCTATTGCAGCCACTGCACTAGCCGTCATTATTTCCAATCCAAAGCCACATAGGCGTGTTATGGAGCCATAATGCTATGGCGGCGGCAGCACATGTAGATGCAGCAGCTGGAATCTCCGCAAATCTTAGCTACTTTTTCGCTATATTTTTCTGTTTTCTCGATACCATGGCCCCCTCTGCTGAGGCACGACTTTTCTACGATAGAGTGGCACTTGTTAGCATCGAGAGAAGTTGTTTGGGGCTTGGACTGAGTGCAGTGGACAGCGAGAGGAGGGGAGAAACAGAACCAAAAGCACCAGACGAAGAGGGGGAGAAGAGCCAGTATCAGGGCGAGACTCACCCGACCTGGACCAAGAGCTGTTCCTCTGTTCCTGCTGAAGGCTCATTCAGCAACGTTTTTTCGACACCATGCCCCCCTCTGCTGAAGCACGACTTTTCTACAATTTATCAGCATTGGGAAAAGTTGTGTGGGGCTTGGAACAAATGCAGCAGACCACTAGAGGGTCCCCACTGATGGTATACACCATGAAGCCGGTCAGACCGGAGGGGAGAAACGGAAACTGAAAGTGCTGAACGAATAGAGGGACAAGATCACGGTGAGGCTGGCCTGACTCAGACCGGAAGCCGTTCCTCTACCAAGCCTTCTTCTATCTAATGTCTGATGCAGGAGAGTGAAGTGGATGAGATCTGATTTTGGCTCACTCAGCAGGGGGGATCTGGGACTGCTCTGCGCACATCTTCACAGAGACATGATTAACCCCTAACATCCAGGATCCTGCTGCACTGGATGGGCAGACATTGTTCGGAGCCATTAGGACTCTGATGCAAGTTCAAAAAATGCACTGCAGGAACTGAACAATGCTCAGCAGCATTATCACCAGGAAACTGGATACAATCTTCATAGTAGCTGGTAATACTAATCAACTCAACTTTCAAATCAAAGATGTAGCAGGATCAAGGACCAATGACATTTCGTTTTTTTAACTTTGTTTAAAAAAATGACCAATAAATCTATCTTACCTTACCTTAATGGAAGGCGAGCCCCTTGTACATGGGAGCAGCCACTTATGAGGGATTTCTGGGAGCTGATAGTCGATTTCAGAGGAGTTTAGTATTCAAAACTTCCGAATGATCAACTTTTGATCTTGTAGCTCCTGCTGCATCATGCCAGAGGGAGCCAGTTCCTACTGACAAGTACATAGCCAAAGCATCATGTGAGCTATAAAAGATTTTTTTTTTTTTAAAGTGTCTCTATTGCAGTTTTGTGAAATACGGCTTTTTCAAATCACCTGAAATACCACTTCATGTGAGCGTAAATTTTTTTTGACATTAATGTTTTTGTATGTTGTCCTATGAAATTTAGTGTACAGTGTGCATATCCCAAATATTTTTAAGGCTACACTCACGTGAACAATGCACACAGGAATAAACAAGGAAGCAGTCCATAGCGGCAGATTTGGGTGTTTGATGGGTCACAACAAATCTGGACTTGGACTTTTCCCAATAGATGCGTGTTTGGAACCATGTGAACTTTGAGTCATTTGACTATTTTATTTTTATTTTATTTAAAAGGGACCATGTGCAGTTTAAAACATAAATGTTACAATTAAATGCATTTTACCAGATTATAGCTCAGAGCTAATTCATCTGCAGTCCCTCAGCAGGGCAGAACTAAGACATATCACAATGACATGATCGTATAAAGTTGTACAAGAAGAAAAGAAAAAGAAAAAGAAAAAACACAAGACAAATAAAACCCCTTCTATGAGAATATGTTGATGAGTAAGATTCTCCATCAGCACCAGGACAACTTTCATCATGCACAGCCGTTACTGACAGCTGTGGCTATTTCTAATACCCTTGTGTACCACATCACACGTATCTGTGAACCATCATCACAGCAATATCACACATTATGTCATCACTATTAAACATCTGAAACATGATCAATGATTCATTTACAGAGGTCATACTGAAACAGACTGTTGCAGAAAATCTGGTTCTCTTGATGAATCAATGAATGATAAAGTAAACTTGATGAATGATGACACGACTCAGTGAATAATTAAACTCAGTTAGCCTCAGTTACTTGAATACATATGTATTACGCAAATCTGATCAGAGAAGCTTTTGGCAAAACACATATGCATGGACAAAGACACACCAGAAAGTTAAACTAACAGAAAAATCACTCATCATTGAATGGTACATTTCACACGTCACACAATGAAGTCTAAACATCTTAACATTCAGACACCCTGGAGCCTCCTCACATGCCTGCATGCAGACAGTGAAGGATGCTGAGACCTCTGAAAGTACTAACTTTGAGTCAAATTATAATAAAAATAATTATCAAATTCATCAGTCATAAAATTGTGTCTGAATTAAGTGAACTTTGTAAGACTGTGTAGACTTCAAAAATCAACTAGCGAAATTGGTAAATAGCCGAAGTTAACGTTTCTCACCTTATCATTTCATCTGCAGCTGACTGCAGAAAACTGTCACATTCTTCTTTCACAAATGTCAGTTAATGTGTAGGAATGATGTTTGCATGTTTTTTTCTGGGAGTCAGTTGTGTGGCGATCTGTGTTTTATGGTGATGGCTTGTGACGTTTATGACTGTACTGCTTGCATGCCTGCGGTGTGGCTCTCTTTGTGTTGCTATGTTGCAGGGGCTGGGCGTGGCTTCTGGGTGCTGGAGCACACACACTCACCAGTTCCTCATCAACAATCATCCCTCTGCTGCCATAAATGCTCCGGTTACACTCATCTGCAGCACCAGATTGTTTTTCTGCCTCAACTGTGATCGATCAGCCATCTCTCTTGAGATTATTTCTTGTGTCTATTTCGTGCTCTTGCTGTGAAAAAAAGTGACTGCTTTAACTTACTTGTGTCTTTTGTTTTCTCCAGTGCCTCCCACCGTTGAGCTCCAGTGCATTACTGCCCAGCAACTCGCCTTCTCTTCCACACCGGATTTCCACTGCCATCAGCCTCCCTCTTCACCCAGCCTCACCGGCCTCACCATTCTCACCAGCTTCACCTGTTTCTTCAGCCTTCCCGACTCCTGGAACCCCCTTTCCCTCCATTCCCACTCCTACCCCAAACAGTCATTAAACATCCCCTTTTTGTTCAACTGTTACCTGTCTGTGGTGTTGCTCTTGGGTCCTTCATCTTACGCGGTTCCGAACGGTAACAGAACAATCTGGCCCAAAGCATGGACCCAGCGAATCCGGATACCATTAAGGACACCCTCTCCAGCCAAGGGGCCCTCATTGGCAGACACGACGATATGCTGCACAGTGATGGAGTCCCTTCAGAGCCTCAACAGTCACATATACCATATCACCGCTCAGCTCACCCAGCTAACCCTCTCACCTGCTGCTCCAAGTGCCTCTAGCCCCGTGAGTAACCCTCCTGCTTCGGCTTCACCTTCTCCCATCCCAATTCCTCCTAGAGAGCCTTTTGTTCCTTCTCCTTAATACTGTGCAGGTGATTTAGGTTCATGTGGCCATTTTCTTCTCCAGTGTTCACTAGTTTTTGATCAACAGCCCTCTAGCTATCCCTCAGATAAGGCTCAGATCACTTATGTAATGAATTTGTTACGGGGTAAAGCTGCCGCTTTAGGGGAAAGGGGTTTTCCTGTATTGCTTTCTTTTGTGGCTTTCTTGACTGAGCTCTGCGGGGTTTTTGACCATCCCGTTCAGGGTGAGGAAGCAGCTAACCATTTATTTTTCCCTACGATAGGGCTCCCAATCTGCAGCTTCTTACTCCATTGATTTTCGCATTTTGGCTTCTGAAAGTGGGTGGGATGAACTACCTCTTATGGGAGTGTTTCTTGGGGGGATGTCGGAGGAGTTAAAAGACGAGCTGGCTTCTTGAGATGAACCTACTTCTCTTGAAAGTTTGATTTCTCTTGCCATAAAGATTGATAATTACCTTAGGGAGAGAAACAGGACCAGAGTTGGTAAACTCCTAAGATCAGCTTCACCTCCCGTGTTACTCCTCCCCCCAGCTGTTCGTAGTGCCGCTCATCCTTCTTTCCAGCCTCTCGTGGCCCCTGCTGCCCCGGAAGAACCCATGCAGCTAGGTGGAGCCCGGCTAACCCCTGCTGGATGCCAACGCTGCATGGACAACAACTTGTGCGTCTACTGTGGTCAAGCCGGTCACTACATGGCCTCCTGTCCCTCTTCGCCATCAGTAAAGGAGAGCGCACTGGTGAGCCAAACCACCTCCCCTTCCAGCTCTCCTTCTCGGATCTCCTTGCCGGCCTGCATCCTGTGGGGTAATCACTCTCTCCCTACCCAGGTTTTGATTGATTCTGAGGCCAACGACAACTTTATTGACAACACGTTCATTGCGAAGGGTAGCTTTTCTCTCGAGCCTCTGGACACCCCCAAGAATGTTACTGCCCTAGATGGTAGGTTGATTGCCACTGTCACCAAGAAACCATAAAGCTGTTTGTAATCCCCTCCCCCCTCTCTCCCTTGGTTCTGGGATTGCCCTGGCTCGAGACCCACAACCCTCACATAGACTGGAAGACCTCATCCATCTCTAGTTGGAGTGTCCAATGCCATTCTCTAAGCCTACGTTCTACCTCACCCGCCCTCAGTCACTCAGCTCCTCCTCCTGCTCCACCTGATCTGTCCTCAGTACTTCCTGAGTACCACAACCTCGCTACCATGTTCAGCAAGCTACTGGCACTGTCCTTACCCCCCCACCGCCCATATGATTGCACCATCGAGCTCCACCCTGGAGCACCTCTTCCCACCAGTCGCCTTTACAACCTGTCACACCCAGAGAGAGAGGCGATGGAGACCTACCTCCAGGATTCTTTGGGTGCGGGTCTCACTTGCCCCTCCTCTTCCCCTTTGGGTGCAGGATTTTTCTTCGTAGAAAATAAAGACACTTCTCTACGCTCCTGCATTGATTTTCGAGGACTGAACGACATCACTATTAAGAACAGGTACCAACTTGCCCTCATTGACCCCTCATTCGAGCCTCGTTGCCACGCCCAGATATTCAGCAAGTTGGATTTGCGCAACGCCTACCACCTCATTCGCATAAAGGAAGGCGATGAGTCTCTTGGCCATTTTGAATTACTGGTAATGCCCTTCGGACTCACCAGCGCCCCCGCTGTTTTCCAGGCACTCATGAACGACATCTTCAGAGACATACTTAACCGTTTCGTCTTTGTGTACCTGGATGATATCCTGATCTTCTCACGCACACTCGAGGAACACAGACAGACAACATGTGAGGCTGGTGCTTCAAATACTTCTGGAAAACAAACTCTACATCAAACCAGACAAAAGTGAATTTCATTCCACCCCTGTCGGTTTCCTCGGTTACATTATTGCAAAAGGACAGCTCCAACCAGACACCTCCAAGATCCAGGCAGTCACAGATTGGCCCACTCCAACTTCTCGGAAAGAACTACGTTTCCTGGGTTTTGCCAACTTCTACCATCGCTTCATCCATGACTACAGCAAGGTAGCCGTCCCCCTTACTCGCCTCACTTCCACCAGCTCCCCCTTCTGCCGAGCATGGCTCGGGACACCAGAGAGTTTGTGGTGGCTTGCTCTGTTTGTGCATGAGGTAAAGCTTCTCACCAACCCCCTGCTGGTTTGCTGCGCCCTTTACCCATCCCCAGTCACCCCTGGTCAGACATCTAAATCTGTTCATTACGTTCCCTTGTAGAAGTTACCCTTTGCCTTTGACACAGCGGGTTTGCTTATTGATCATGTTTCTAAACTTCATGGAATTCCTGTGGACATTATTTCAGACTGTGGTCCCCAGTTCTCCCCCCAAGTGTGGAAGGCCTTTTGCAAAGCTGTGTGCGCAACAGTCAGTCTCTGTTCTGGCTATCATCCTCATACCAATGGCCAGACAGAGCAGGCCAATCAGGACCTGGAGGCAGCCCTGCATTGTGTTGCCGCTCACCACCCTGCTTTCTGGAGTTCCTTCCTGCCATGGATTGAATACACCCCCAACACTCTTTCCTGCTCGGCCACAGGTATGTTGCCTTTCATGGCGTGTTATGGTTTTCAACCCCCTTTGATTCCTGACCAGGAAGAGTAGGTGCGGTAGGTGACCATCTGTGGCAGATAAGGGCAGTGTGGAGGACTGTCTGAGCAGCTCTCAACTGCTCCGCCGAGAAGAACAAGCTGTTGGCTGATCTCCATCGATCCCCTGCCCCCGACTATCACCTGGGGCAATGGGTGTGGCTCTTCTCCCATGACCTTCCCCTCCAGACAGAGTCACGTCTGAAGTTTCCTTGGTTTGTTGAGCCGTTCGAGTTCATCAAGATTATTAATCCTTCTGCTGTCAAATTGAAGTTGCCTGCCTCCATGAATATACATGCTACTTTCCACATGTCTCTGGTCAAGCCTGTTTTTTCCAGTGATCTCAGCCGGCCGTTCCCCCTCCGCCTCCCCAGCTCATCGACGGTCATCCACCCTTCTCTGTCTCCAGCATTCTGGATGTCCAGCCCCATGATCAGGATTTTCAGTACCGCGTGGATTGGGGGGTTACGGCCGGAGGAGCACCGGATGACATCTGTTTGGGGGGGGGGGGGTGGTGTGGCGATCTGTGTTTTATTTTAATGGCTTGTGACGTTTGTGACTGTTCTGCCTGCATGCCTGTGGTGTGTCTCTCTTTGTGCTGCTGTGTTACAGGGGCTGGGCGTGGCTTCTGGGTGCTGGAGCTCACGGCACACACACTCACCAGTTCCTTATCAGCAATCATCCCTCTGCTGCTTCGGTTTCACTCATCTGTGGCGCCGGATTGTTTTTCTGCCTCACATGTGGAAGATCAGCCGTCTCTTTTGAGATTATTTCCTGTATCTATTTCGTGCCCTTGCTGTGGAAGAAAATGATTGCTTTACTTACTTGTGCCTTTTGGTTTCTCCATTGCCTCCCACTGTCAAGCTCTAGCGCCTCACTGCCCAGCCTCTTGCCTCACTGCCCAGCCACTCGCCTCCTCTTCCACACCGGATTTCCACTGCCATCAGCCTCCCTCTTCACCCAGCCTCACCAGCCTCACCATTCTCACCGGCCTCACCTGTCTCTCAAGCCTTCCTGACTCCTGGAACCCCCTTTCCCTCTATTTCTGCTCCTACCCCTGGCATTCATTAAACGTTCCCTTTTTGTTCAGCTGTTACCTGTCTGTGGTGTCGCTCTTGGGTCCTTCATCTTACGCGGTTCCAAACCGTAACAAGTTGGTCATTTTTTCATATTGCGCTGGTGTTGGGTATGGTGTATGGCAGGACTGGGAGATGGAAATATAATTATAAAAACACTGATCATGATTGCTCAATAATAAACTAAATTAATTGGCAATTGCAGCACATGACAATGTACTGGACAACAATAATATAATTTCCACTCTTCATGGTCACATTACACATGCTGTTGCTTTTTAATGGAAATTCACATACAGGGATTACAAAGGATTTATGCAAAAAAGATTGGAGATTTTTGTATATTTTTTTATTCAAAAAGATGGTTAGTGTGCAGTTTATACAATACATGTCCTGCATCTTTAAACACAACAGAAATAGTAACTTTTCTGTTTTGGTTTGTTTGTTTTTTTCAGTTTAGGCTATATCAAAATACTGAGATCAGATATCAAATAACTGGGCAGATATCCGGTTATATTTAGAATGTGGTTATAATAATCTGGCGACTTGTGCCCCACTTCATGCCCAGTGTCAGCTGGGATAGGCTCCAGAGCCCCCTGCCCCACATCCCCAGTGACACATAATGGATGGATGGATGGATAAATAACAATTATTGTCATTAATTTAATTGTCAATAATAAAGCCCCATTTTCAACCTATTAATGTGGAGCAACACAATATGCAGGGCCCATAACCCCCTTCTCTGTGTAAACTTCTTGTATCTTCACAGAAGCAAGTGTAATTAATTTGTTGATATATTACTCCTGGTGTTCTCCCCATGTCTGCGTGGGTTCTCTTCGGGGTCTCCGGCTTCCTCCCACAGTCCAAAGACATGCAGCTCAGGTTGATTGGTGACTCTAAATTGCCCTTAGGTGTGACTGTGTGCGTGTTTGGTTGTCTGTCTATATGTGTCGTCCCTATGATAGTCTGGCGACCTGTCCAGGGTGTACCCCGCCTTCTGCCCGATGATAGCTGGGATTGGCTCCAGTCTCCCTGCAACCCTTACAAGGACAAGCGGTTACAGAAAATGACTGACTGACTGACTTATTCCTGGTAGGGGCAAATGCATCAAAATTACTGTACAATTTCTTTGACAATATCAATGCATAAATTGTATTTAGTATTTGAAATGGAAAGACAAATATTAATATTTAAAAGACTGTAAGCTGATAAAAATCAGTCAAGACAAGAATCCATCAGCTGCAGTGAACTCTGTTACCAGTTTGTCTAACTTTCAGGTCGATGACCTTTTTTAGCTCCTAAAGTTCTCATTAATGTAATTCATGTTTCAGTTAGTTGTATTATGTTACATTTCTATTCAGTTTTCAATATTTCTTTGTTGGTATTTCAGAAATAAAAGAATTCTAGAATTATAAAAATAGATTTATATATATACAATATGTATAAGTCTTCTGAATTTCCTGTGAATTTGTATGCATATTAAGTGACTATATGTACGAACCACAAGGGTAACAAAATTAGAAGCAACTTAACCCTTACAATTTTGTAAAGAAGTGTTCTACAAATTTCACGAAATTAGTAAATTGGGAAAACTTTCTTAAAAAGCTAGAGAAAAAAAGTATTCATACTGTTTTTAGTTGTATATTTAACATATTTTACAGAATTCTTATTATCATTTTTCCAGGTCATTTCCTTGTTTTTACTTTTTACTTTATTTTATTTTTTGGTGTATTATATTATATTATATTATATTATATTATATTATATTATATTTTTTTACAATTTTTATTTTTATCTTTTGCAAATTTTCCCCCATAGTTGCTATTGCCTTCCTCCTATGATTTTGAAAGAAATCAAGGACATTTTTCTAGGTTTCAAAGGGTTAATACTTTTATATAACATTTATATATATTTTTATATAACAATATAACATAACAACAGTCACATACACCTCTCCCTGTTTGCTATATGGTGCGCTACATTTACCATCCACTATTCTGTTTGTATCTCAATTATGAGCGAGAAACTGTGTGCACTCTTTAGTGCTCCAAGGATACTCCCACAATAGAACAAACCAAGTAGTGTGCATTGCCTGAATGCAACGTTTTTCTCCAGATATTTTGCAGAATAAGCAGATTTTAACATGGCAGTCACATGAAGGATCTGGGATGATTGTTGTGTGAGTGTTGGAGTGTTTTGAGCTGATCATTATAGCTCAGATTGAAGGCACTATTCCCACAGGACAATGGCCAGCTTTGATACTTTTGCAGGGTGCTCGTGAAGAGTTAATCTCAGTAAATATTTTATACAGGCATTTTTGTGTTTGACTGCCCGGTTTGCTCCTGTACATACGCAGGCCTGGCCTAGAAGAACAAGGGGGACGAAACCCAGCCCTCCCTTTGCCAATCATTTGATGCACTCATCCATGCAGCCTCTCTCCTTCATTCTCTCTCATCCCATCGCTCTCCGCTCTGCCCATTAACTTCAATTAATGTGATGGTTCATCAGTGGTGGAGGACTCTGTCACGGGGCTGTATCCTACTACTTATCTGATTACTCTTAATGGGAGAAAATACGATAAACAAATTCAA
The DNA here is from genome assembly GCF_008729295.1 of Plectropomus leopardus. NCBI lineage: Eukaryota > Metazoa > Chordata > Actinopteri > Perciformes > Serranidae > Plectropomus > Plectropomus leopardus. Next base: position 1,908,235 of record NC_056468.1, read on the forward strand.
TTATCTCTGACCTATTTCCAATGGTGGGGACACTGGATTATTATTCATGTCAGCTTTGAAATATGAATATGAAGAGCACTAATTACCTTGGTGTCACGTTATGGATGGACGGGGTATGTAAATATATTCCATATTCATGGTGATGAACTGCATGAAGATGAACACCCCCTGCTGTGTCCTCAATGGCCATCAATTCTTCACCGAGAGCGGCCTTCATCCACCTGTATTGATGACGGGAACGCCGGCACTGTGGATTCCTCCAGCAACCACACAAATGATGAAGACAGATGGATATAGGTTTAATTAAATCCTGACCTGACTATATGAAGATTGAAGGAGGTAATTGAAGATGAATGCACGCTATGGCTGCTAATCCAACCCCTGGTTTGAGAGTTGCATAGACACACTTTGAAACAAATGAAGGAGCTAATGTTGGGTTTCAAATGGTTTTCATCCTTAAATTAAGTGATAATTGCACATGGTTCTTACTAATATTCATGACAATGCCAAGTTAAAGTGACATGGGGAATATGGTTTGCTCTTTGTGAAAGATCTACCATGCACCAAAAATAGGTATTTAGTTGTTTTTTGCTGTTGTTAATTAAACCTGTATTATTCAATATTTGTCAAATAAACATTTGGTCAGTGTGAAAGGAGTTGCTCATCCTTTTAATTTTGTGGCCTGCAAACATTACGTGTTTGATCAATAAATTGATTTTAACCTAAATACTACATTTCAACGCCATTTTAAGTAACAACATGTAGCTGTTTTCATAAAAAAAAAAAAAAAAGCTGAAATAAACTCACTTAATATTACAGCCCAGCACCAAATGCGTCACCAAAATTAGTTTTTGCATGTGGGTTATTTAAAACTCAAGTAAATCTGCTAAAAATAGGCGATAGACTGCTTTCCTATTGCCAATGCACCAGATGAGTATGCCATTCTCCGTGTTTTTTGTTTTTTTTTAATTATGTTTTTTTGGTGTGTCACATTCAATAGCATGGATAGGCCGGCAAGCAGGTTAGTAAACAGTACAAAGCAGCATGGACAGAGATTTGTGAAAACTTTATGAAGTTAATACATTCAGGGGGAGATGAACAGTATTTAGTGGCGAGTTGGCTCATTTTGCTGTTGGTTAAAATGATCACATTTACCTGGGTGTTGCGTTTCAATCAAAGCCGATCAAAGCCGGAGGCAATGAATACCCATGACTACTGCAGAGTCAGCTGACCCGGGTGTGATGCTAACTGTACACAGAGCCAGATGTTAGCAGGTGGTAAGGGTTTTTTTGTGCAGTGGAAAAGAAATAAGTAACTAGCTAATGAATATATGGAGCACTTAGCAGCTAAAGAAACATGTTTCTCTCAGGAGTTGGTGGAGACCATACATGTTGAAATTAGCTAAAGAGACCAGAATGTTTTTGTATCAGGCTGTAAGCATGTTTATTTCTACTGTAGAGTTTGGCAGTTTAACATGGTAGTCTATGGGGACTTACTCTATTTTGGAACAAGCCTCAAGTGGACATTAGAGGAACTGCAGGTTTTGGCACTTCCGCATTGGGTTTATTTTTCAGCCTCTGAGGTTGGCGCTTGACAAACAGGAGCTAAAATAATGGTGAATAATGGCAGACATAGGGAGGACAGAAACACAAGTCCTAATGAAAGCTAATGTTGCCCTAATTATTCTATGTATAGGCAAGCATTTGCTACCAAATTAGCCAGACTGTGTCTTCAGCTTATTCTGCTGCCTCCAAGCCGTCAAAAATCTATTAATGCAGCTTTAAGTGGCATTATAAGTGTTGTGATCTACAATATCTGTTTGCAGTTGCTCCAAGAAAACCATAAAGAAACAAGTCTAAACTTAAGATCATCAACAGTACATGAGATTTGTTCGGTTCATTATGATCTGCTCAGTATTAGGGTAATTTTAAGGCTGTGTGCAGTATGAAATGAACTGTTCAGAGAGGGAAGTGCCTCTCCTCATTGTGGCATCTTGTCTATGGAATAACATGGGCTCCCTCTGTTGGTTGCCGGCTGGCCTGCGCTTTACTGCTTATAGAGGGAATGTGGGGCCAGTGTGACTGTCACCAGAGATAAATGGGGATCGAGAAGTGTTTCGGCTACTGTTCATGCTCCGCCCTCCCCCTCGCCCCCCCCAAAAAACCCCAAAAAACCACCATATCTTCAGAAATGAAGAAATTCACTTGATTTAACCTCCGCTGAGAACCAGTCACTGCTATTCTAAGGCCATGTGCTTCCTTATATTGAGCTGCTGACTACTGGTGTTTAAACCCTCGTGTGCCTGCCTTTCTTTCTCTTTCCCTTCTCCTCACACACTCTCCTCATTCTGTTTGTGTGTATATGTGTGTGTATATTTCTCTCTCTGAATACGCTGGCGCTTGTGTCTCAGAGAGTTCACTGACTCTAAAGGATCGATGAAGGGAGGAGATTCAGAGCCAATTATTTTCAGCTTAATGGTCCCTAGGGTGCAGGGGTGAGCAACAACAAAACGCCTTCAAGAGACATCAATTCTGGACAAGCCAGCTCCTCCATCTCTGCACTGCCACAGTGTGGGCATCCACTCCCAGCTCTCTGGAGGAGAATGAAGCACACACTGCAACACACACTCAGACACGCACACACAACAGTAAAAGCAGCTGGAAAGTGTAGACTTGGAGCACCACTACACTTCATATAACTATTAGCAGTGAACCAGGAAAGCTGCTTGATGGCAAACAGATGCAAACAGAAATCTGCTCAAAGATTCAAAAAAAAAAAAAACAGGAAGATGAGTTAAAGGACTATTTCTTTGCTTTTTGTTTCCCGTTAGTTATTGCAAAGCAGTTACAAGCTGCTGTTGGCTCCCATTTATTTCAGCATGAAAACCAACTTGACACTTGCTTGAGATACATAATTCATCACAATGAACATCTGCTTTATATATTTCTCAGTTCAAGTTATGTCATCATTGTACGACATACAGTAATTTGCACGCAGGGAGTGTTTTGAAAACACTTGGTGGTGCGTTCATGCCCGTAGAGGAGGCTCAGTATCTGAGGCTTTAGAGTTTATTCAGTAATCTTTTAATTTCAAAAATAACAAAATTCACTCTTTCTCTTCAAGACAGTTTGGGTTTTTTCATTGTCTTTGTTCAGGGTTCATTTTAGAGCTGAAATTATCAATTAATCTGCAACATTTTTCAAGCCAAAAATTCAAGAGAATATCTATTTTCAGATTCTCATTTGTGATAATGTTGCTTTTCTTTGTTTAATGGGATTATATACAGAGTCTCTGGGTTTGGGATTGTTAGCTGGACAAAGCAAAAAGATATCCACTTGGGCAATGTGATGGTTATTTTTCACTATTTTCTGATTTTGCCAGTAAAACAATCAACTAATTAATTGAAAAAATAACTGCCAGGTGCATTGCCAATGACAATAATTGTTAGTTGTTGCGCTACTTTGATTAACTTACAATTTAACTTGTAATGCTGCCCCTTAAAGTCAGAGATGTGAATCATCAGTCAGAGACCCTCAGATGACTGAGATTGCTTCAAATTGAGCAGCTGTTTTTTTTTCTGTGCAGTGAACATCTGGGGACAATTTGGTCTCTAGTTTTGCTGTGGCGTAAGTGCTCTTGACTTTCACACTACTCTTTGGTACACACAGTTGCAGACATTCAGGCAGCAGCACAGCGGGAGAGAGAGACTAAACCATAAAGTAAAGAAATTATGGATTTACAGCTCACAGCAACCTAATATGACATAGTCTGTTATTGATGTCTAGTCTCGGCAAAAGATGTTGTGCATCTGTGACCCATCGTTCATGCTGTTAGCTTGTTGACTATATGACTTGAATGCCGGTGTCACTATGAATGTGCCATGGAGCCTGAAAACTTTAAATCTTTGTTACAGAAAATAAAACGAATCAACGCATGTTTGTATTGCACAACCAAATCTGATTTAACTGGCATAATTCTGAGTCTGGTACAGCCCTAATAACTTTTAAATACAATGCCCAATTTTTGCATTTAAGATGCAGGCAGGCTGTAAACACATCTGCGTGCACTAACACTGAGACTTTTGTGAGCAGTTACATTATCTGATCAGCATTATCACATTACATTATATTATGATAAAGTACTTTCATAAGATTTGGAAACATAATTAACACAAAACTATTCTTCCCTTTGACAGAGTTAAGTTCCCATCATGCCTGCATGTTGCAATCCATCATAAAATTCATAAAAATATCAGCTGTTGGTAATACATTTTTTTTATTTCTTGGTTTAGATTTACTTTAAATTGCTCTCATGACTGGCCAAATGTAAAGGATGGTGATTCTTCTTGCACACACTCTGATGTCTGATAATATGAAATGTAAGACAAACAAAAATCAATACCTGCCATTTTGAAGTGATCATACATAAACACATCTATGGGCTTGTGGCCTGTGTCCTGGCTAACACAGTAACTTCTTTGAAATTCTCCTTTTACTGAGTTATGATAAGGTCCAAACAGATTGTCCTTAGGGTTAGTTTTTCCTTAGACGATGTGAGGGTCTAAGGATAGAGGGATGACGTATGTTGCAAAGCCCTCTGAGGTTAATTGTGATTTGTGATATTGGGCTTTATAAATAAAACTGACTTGACTTGAATGGGGCTTAGTAGCCATATCTCTCCAAGTCTTCTGTAAATCCCAGATACATCAGGAGATACTACATAAGTAGTAGGCCAAAAAGGACCAATACAGTTAATAAAAGTACAGATATGAACCTAGAAAAATACATTTTAAAAAGGGAACAACAAAATGTAGAAATAGAACCAGAATATTGGGTTGCGTTTTCATGATAATTTAGTCAGTTTACAATCAAGGATGTGAAAACCATTTAAAAAATAGATAAATACAAAAATAAGACAATATAAATATTATATCAATTTCTCATCATCCACACATCAGTCTCTGTAAGGATGCCTGCGTAAACAGTGTGTGTAGGTTTTGCCCTTTGTACTCCAAAATATTAAAGAAGTGTTTCACCAGTATAAAGAAGGCCCTCACATGAAACAAGCTGTCTCTGCAGTAGTAAGCTGCAACTACTTTTGACACTGGTCCTATATGAGGAGAGAAAAAAGAGAAAAGGGACACTTCTTTCTCTCAAGAGGTAAAAAACCTGCAACGATCAGAATGCTTCGCACCTGATCAGACTAATGGTCATGACCTACTGTGGAGTGGTCCATGTAAAACAATAGCAACTGACTGGATCTCAAATTACAGTTAAACAGTAAGCTGAAACATGTTTGTGAAAGCATTTGAGGCAACAGTTAGATAGAGTTGAAGTTTACCACAGTTGATCTTCACATTCTACCATTTTAAACCCCTACCCACTCCTTTAAGGTTTTGCAGTGTTAAAACAGTGTCCGTCTACTTCCATCTTTGCTTTTCAGAGAGGAGTCATTGTAAGTATTTTTCTCATGGCCGCAACAAATGGAAGCAAACCTGTAGGCTCTGAGACCACAGGGTTACTTGTGGTTCCCAAAGTCTCCAAAAGTAGAATGGGAGCCAAAACCTTTAGCTACCACGCTCTTCTTTTATGGAACCATCTTCCAGTTTTGGTCAGGGAGGCACACACCGTTTCCACTTTTAAGGGTAGACTTAAGACCTTCCTCTTTGATAAAGCTTATAATTAGGGCTGGCTCAGGTTGCCTGGACCAGCCCCTAATTAGGCTGACATAGGTTTAACCTGCTGGGGGACTTTCTATGATATACTGAGCTCCTTTTTCCTTCTCTTGCTCCCTCAATCTGAAAATGCTCATGTGTGTTTACTGCATTATGCTAACTCCGTTGTCTCTCCAGAGCATTCCTGCTCCCTTGTTTCTTAGTTTTCCCGGATCCTGGCTGCAATCTTGGCTGTGCCTGATCGTGGTGATAGCTGTGCTGGTGCTATGACCCTGCCCTTGGTAGTGCTTGTGCTGTGACTGCACTGATACTGCACCCCCGGCTCACCCTGATCGTGGTCTTGGTTTTGCCATTGCTGTGGTCCTGTCTGAAGCTATGCTTGTGTTTGTGCTTGACGCAACCTTCTACTGCCATTATTATGAGCCATGCCTACACTATCAATATACACATGGGACTCTTATCAACACCCACAATATTATCATAGAGTGCATTTAGTAATTTTACACCTATTGTTAATGTAATATGACATGTGACTGTTTCCATTATTGATGTTCATCTCTCCCCCTCTCTCCCCCTCCCTTCCCCTCTCTCTTTCTCTGTCCTTTCTGTCATAATTGTAATTCAATTGTTACTTACGACATCTACTGAACGTCTGTCCATCCTGGAAAAGGGATCCCTCATCATCCTCTGTCGCTCTTCCTGAGGTTTCTTCCTTATTTTTCCCCAGTTACAGGGGTTCTTTTGACTTGACTTGACTTGACTTGACTTAAGAATGTTGTACACATTTTCTTATTTTTAGGTCCTGATTTTGCAAAAAATAAAAAATAAAATAGTGCAAGTGGAAATTCTGCCTTTGACAGCAAAATCCTCTCTTTCCTCCTCTGGTGGCTGCCAAAATGTATTCAGGGAGATGTAGGAAATCACTGAAGCGGTCCAGACAAGTTTGAGGATCATGTAATCACAAAGAGGTAAATTGAAACATCAGGATATAGAGTAACACACTGATGGTATATAACAGTGTGAGAGAATCAGTGGGGGATTTGTCCTTTCAAGCCTCTCTCAGCCTCTCCCTGCATACAGCCCATTCATCTGCACTTTACCGTCATTGTTTGAACAGTACAAAAAACACAGCTGTGCCTTCTGATAATTATCTTAAAAGATTGGGGAGGTGAAGAACCTGCTGGGCTCGGAACCATCTCCTTTCCCATGTTGCCGAGCAGCAGGACGCCAGGTTGTTTAAAGCAGTCCCACTGGGTGTCTCAGAGGCGGCGTTCAATGAGGCGCCGCCGGCGACACTTTCCCCCAGCAGCTTAGTGCTCATCAACTATTTAGATATGCACTTAACGCTCCTGGGGAAGCTAACGTCTATCAGCTGGCAGACAGAGGAAGAGGAAACACTCGTGATGACTGGGAGATAAGAAAAAATCATTCTTCTCAGGACTTTGAGAGGCCGAAATCAAGCCCGATTAAAACCTTGGTGGTGGTGGCCGGGTTAGTTTCTTCTGCAGGAGAGTGTATGGGAAAAGGGGGATTCTTTGTGGTCCCATGGGGGCCCTCCCCCAATCCCTATTCTGCCTGTAAGACAGTCCCCAGGGCACAGAGCTATGAGGTTTCTTCCTCGTCTGTATCCTTTGCTTGTACAGACACATCGCTCTCTGTCTGTCTGCTCACATCCCTCTGTCTCTCTCACCCAGGCTCTCAGACCCCTCTACCCCGTTCTCCAACACCCTTATCACCCCCTCACAACCACACCTCCCCCACCAACACTCCTCCTCCACCTCCTACTCAGTCCTTCCATCTCCATCACATCCCCAGACTCCCACAAGCAACTCCATGAGGGGTCGCATGATGAATGAGCAGGCAGCCAGCAGGACCTCTGTGTGTGTGTGTGTGTGTGTGTGTGTGTGTGTGTGTGTGTGTGTGTGTGTGTGCTGTGTGTGTGTGTGTGTGTGTCTGTGGGAGAAGTACGCACACGCACGCATCTGTATGTGTGTGTATGTGTGTGTGTGTGTTGGTCAGAGAGTGATGACCACAACTGCCAGAGTGATCACAGTGGGATTCATTACGGCGACAGACAGGGCCGCCTCTAAAACACTGACTGTGTGTTTGTGTGTGCGTGTGTGTGTGTGTGTGTGTGTGTGTGTGTGCGCATGTCTTGACAGGCCGTCCACTAAAATGGCGTCTAAGGATTACACACTGACTGGGATGGAATAAACAGTGCCGTGTGTTTGTGTGTGTGTGTGTGTGTGTGTGTGTGTGTGTGCAGGTTTGATAAATTATTTACATCATTGAGAAAGCAGCGTCGACACTGTTTATGCCCGCACCTGCTCTTCTCAGTGCTTAAAAGATGATTTATGTGTTATGGTCACATCGGATTTCAGCAACTATTGGTCCAGCGTCTTTTGGGACACAAAGTGGTGGTTACAAAGTGCCGCAGGCTCGTTTGGGAGGCGGCACAGGGAGAGAAGAGCAGCATCATATAACTGGACCAGGCAAACTCCTGTCCAGAGAGCTGTTACAGCAGTTTGTTTGCTCTTACACTCAAATGAGTTATGGACACACTAAGGGAGGGAAGGCTGGCAATGCTTGCCATGAATCTTGCAGTGTAAGATGCTATCATCAGGATAGGTTGACACTACTGGAAGTTAAAGCCCCCGCTAATGTTCAACTTAGGAAAAGAGAAAAATCAGGCAACTCTGCACAGCATCTGAAAACTTATAAGCACTGCACAGGGAGCAGAGAGAAACACGTAGATACGTCTGTGAGCTTAAATCTCTCTCTGTGCTGGTGTTTTAGGAGGCATGCAAATTAAAAGGCAATATTTCAGGTTCTCTTACTCAGAAGTTTTTCATTTTTCTTATGGTTAGGTCACTGATGTGTAGCCTGACTTCAGCGTTTATTCGGGAAATTTACTTTTTTGTTCTATAAAACACACATACTGCTAATCTCTATTTATATCACTATATCAAGTCACAGTCACATTTTAAGTACATGTTCACACATATTGTAAAATACAACATATTTTATGAACAGCCCGTATCTCCTAGAAATAATGTTTATAAGTGAAACAACGCAGAGTGTGTACCTTTTCTGTGAACATAATGAGGAAATATTACAAATAATGCATCTGGCAAGTTGCAAAAAAAACTTATTTTTGCTTTTCGAGGTCACATGGAGCTATGGCTATGTGCTTGTCAGTAGGAATTGGCTCCCTCGTGATGCAGCAGGAGCTACAAGAGCTGTTATTGCATCACATAACTCTTCTAAAGTTCTAAAATATCCCTTAAGTTTTGCACAATTTGTAATGGAAACACGCCTACTGACATTCAGTGATCCTCGGTCTTCCTGTTAAGTTGCAGGTCCTGTATGTGTGAAACTACTGTTCTCTGCAACAGACATAAGGCAACATACCAAACTGACAAATAAATAAATATACTTGTACAGTAGTGTGTTTGTGTTCCTCTGCAGATACACCACAACACACTGAAAGAAACATCGTCTCTGATCATGATCAACAATTACATTGCCACAAGAACATAGTTAAGAAAGCAGTTTGGTAACATGCAAACTTGATTGCTAGGAGACAGGGTTGTTTCTGAATTAACTCTCACAGTATCTCTACATGGAGTTAGGTTTTATTCATCCAGGTTTGTCTCTGTTATTTCTGCCTGCATTCTGATACATATGTTGCATTAACCATGTCAGGGCATTATATTGATCGTGTAAAAAATCACGACAAAAATAAAAGAAACACCAGCGCCTCTTCAACCTCGACCTGCTGACATCTGAAATGCTTGAATGAGGACATCTATCATGGGTCACCTGATTTCTACTGAAAAGGTGCATTTGCAAAGCACTGACGTTCACTGTGGTGAGTTACCTGTCAAGTCAAAACAAGTCCCTTCAATCTAAAATTCATATTTACTCAGAATTAACACAAACCAGTAGATGCTTGTAATGTAGAAATATCAAATATCAAGGGTTGGCATGGCCTTCTTATGTTTTTGCCATTGTCGACAAAGAAGGACCAAAATCAACAATGTATTATAGCTCTTAGGCCCAAAGATGGAAATAATTAAAAACAGCAAGTCTCAGTCATTTCAAACACTTTCTCGACTTGTGACATAGTGCTGCTCTGTCAGTGACCTTCTGCATCTACTCATGACATTTAAGGTATTTTTCTGCATCAGCTGTTTACTCTCTAGGATGCTGTTACCATGACGTCAACAAATGCACATGGTGGGACGACGCAGCTTATCCTTATGTTTAAACAACATGAGCACATGGCAACCGACATGTGACCATTCCGATGGTTAAGATTATTCAACAAAGTTGCAGATGGTTACGTTTAGGCAAAAGAGGCACATGGTAATGGTGTTGTAAAAAACCACATGAAAGTCCATTGTTTGTGGGACCCATCCATGTCCCCACCCACCTGCCCTATAATGGCGCTCTTCCACTATATGGTACCGGCTCTACTCTACTATACACTACTTGCCTTTGGTATCAGGTAATTTTCTGGGGGTCATTTTCCATTAGAATATAGTCCCGGCTCAGTGTAGCTGGTTGTCATAGCGATGTCGTGGGACACTCCCACTTCGGGGAAGACCCATTTTCCGGTGCGCACCACTACTACAACATATAACGTTCATAAAGCGTGCCGTAGCGCGTGGTCAAAAACAGGGTTAGTGCAAAAAAGATTCTACTAATACCTGCCGGTAACATTTCCTCTCTCTCTCTGTCCCTTCTGTTGGATGATGAGGAGTTCAGGTGACTACGTAAATGTAGGAATTTGAGTGGAGCACTGCTTCATGCACAGATGGCTACAGCAGGGATCAACGTGGAAGTTCAATAGTGGAGACAGATGAGTCGATAAACACACAACATTGACATATTACTTATATATTTTTTATCATTTAAGGAAAATGTAGGTGCAGAAAATATATATTCTGTAACACAAAAGTGAACCATTTTTAAGAGCTCCCCCTGAATGTCTCAAGGGAGGCTTTGAGGGGAGCCAAGCTCCCCTTAGCTCTGCCGAAATTGAACTATGCATACACACAGACTAGCACTCACTGGATACGCTCGTCGGCCAGCAAGGTGAGGAACATTTGCACCACCTCGAGCGACCACGGCGTGATCTTTCTGGTTGCCATTTTGGGAAAGAAAAAAATGATACAAAACTGCAACCGCTACAATAGCTTAGCTGTTTGCGCTGTTCAGGGTATTCCGTGCTTGCTATGCATTAATGATGTTGTGACGTTTCTTTCTGACCAATCACTGGTCTGCAGTGTGTCCACGTCACCTTTTAGTACCTCTTAGTACCCAGTCAGCTGTTTTTGGAACCCCAGGAGAGCAGGTATTAAAAAGGTAGTACCAGGTACTTTTTCCTAATGGAAAACCAAAAAAGGCGAGTAGAGTAGAGCCGGTACCATGCAGTGGAAAAGCGCCATAAACGCACTCGTGCTCCTTATATTACATTGTCATGCATGGAACGCTGCTGGATGGTGTAAGGTGAGAGTGTGGACAGATAGAAACGGTTGTGGTGTTATTATATACTAACGGCACTGACCATATTTGCTCAATATGGGCACCAACAGGATCATTTGAAAATGGGGCCATACAGAACCTGTTGCATGCGCATGAAATGCAGCAGGACAGCGTCAGGTTGAAATGCTGCTGATAATGATGTAATATATTGCAAGGGTTCCTAAAGGCGGGGCGGGAGGGGAGTTTAATGGAGCAAACAAACCTGCCAGCACTTTAACGCAAAGTGTGGTGTTTGCTTCCTTTTTAACTGTGAATTTTTTTTAATCTATACCTACCCACGTGCCTCCTTTCCTTAATCTAACTATCTGTGACTTTGTCACCTAATCCTAACCATTCGTGCCAGTGTGTGCATTTGTTGACATCCTGGTGTTGGTTGCCATGTGCATTTGTTGCCTAAACATAACTACATGCAGCGTGATCCAACCATGTGCATTTGTTGCCTAAACATAACTACATGCAGCGTGATCCAACCATGTGCATTTGTTGACGGTAGCAGCATCCTGGAACATAAAGAGCAGACGTAGATGGACACCTAAAATTAAATATTTAGACGTGGAAGCTGCAATAAGTGAGGACTTGGGATGAGAACATGTTGGACACAACTTTCTGAAAAGCATGTCTCTTTAGTTTATTATGGGATGGCCTACCTAAAGAAGTGCTTGTTCGGTTGCTGTCCAATACAGTAGGAACCAAAATCAAAGGATCTGCCTTCATGTTGGTAAAAATTGAATCCAACATGCTCACTCCAGTATAAATGACAGAAAAAGTGTGCTGAATCCGTAAAAATGGATAACAAAAACAGTCAAATCGAACAGCACTCCATGTATGTATCATGTTGGTGGCATTTATGGTTATGATCAATGACACCTGAGAAGATTTTGTTATTGCCAGTGCACACACTGAAGAAAGACGTCTTGCCCAGACGTTCGTGTAGCAATAAAATATGTTTCAATTGGAGTGCTTTCTGATTTGACTGTTGTTATCTGCCTTTATGTTTGCCATCTGTATTGTTTTTATACTGTTTGATAGTCAGTGTTTTACTTAAAGCTCTAAGACAAATGATTATATTTAAGTGGGCACATTACAATAATATGTACCATATTCTAGAAAGAAGAAAACATTTCTGAATGGTAGAATATTTAAGATATCCCATCTGTTGGTTATGTAAATGAGTTGAAGGCTTCATACAGGATCCAGGAAAAACTGAATTTGTCTTTTCTGTCTACTTTTTTTTAAAGTTCACATATGAACCACAATTCTCACATTAATTTCCCACCAAAGTTGCACAGGCATTGCTCTGCTATCGCAAGCAGAATGTGAGACGCAACTTGTGTGGTGCATCTTAGCTTCAGATTGCATCATTTTCCGCGTAGTATCTCCAAACATGTCCCAGATATCAGTCTCCTGCTGCAGACAGGGGTGTCACAGCCGGATTTACATACAGCCCCAACAACACAGACATCCAGGCATACCACAATGCCACACACCAGCTCAATATTTCATAGCCGTATGAAATATGCCTGAATGTGTGCACGGCATCTGCCATCTTTGGGGCTTTGCAGCCCCCAGGAGGCCCGTTTGATCTGTAATTGGGAAGTGTGCTGAATTAATCAGCAGTTTATCCGCTTTTTAATTGAAATAACACTTTCAAAAAAACACTGATAACACAGAGAACAGCATCACTGATCCTTCCCATATTGTCTTTTGCCTATTGTCAGTTTTCATCTGTGTGCTCACTAATGGCCTGCTGAGATTCAGGGAACAATTACAATGGTGATGGGAATCAGAAAGAGCAAATAAATAGAAACATTTCTGAACACTGTAGATGAAACGTTATCTAGATAATCTGTGGAGAATTTATCTGATGTTTTGATTTACATTTCTCTCAGTATTTTGTCATTTGGGGTTTTTTGTTGATTTCACATCATATTCCTCCTCAGTTAAAAAGGGCCAATACTCTGCCAACAATGAAATTATATTGAATTATATAATCTGTAGTCTATTTAGCATTTTTGCTTAGTGATGCCTGAGGCAGTGAGCACCTGGCAGCGCTGCCACCCACAGACATTGGCTGTGGTCAAATAATTCTTTCTGCATTGGACGGTTCCTAACTAAGTGAAATGACCAGAAGGATCTAAGTGTCAGTTCTGATAAGAACTGTTAGAATTATCTTAGGATACTTTGACAATTTTCAACCAGATTTGTATTAAAACACTGGGCCTCTTGCAGCAACATTCTTTTATTTTTTACTTATATTTTCTCTTAATTTTCTGGTAAGATAAAATATAAGAGAGATCAACTCCAGATGCACCAAATTCTTATGCTCTTAACCATCCAAATTTACTCTTACCCAGGTTTGATTAATTATGAATCCCACTTGATCATAAGTCACCTGTTGGCACAGGTAACACACCCTAAACACTATATAAGGGCATGTTTTGGGCCATGTGCAAAGACTCTGGCTCATGAACAAGACTGGAGTCATGACACTAAAAAAGCTGTAAGAGGAAGAACTTCTGCTGCAGTGAAACTGAGATAGGCCTACTGATAAATAAACATAAACAAAGTAAATGTGATTTGAAAGAAAAAGTACACATGCAAAAAGGTTTAAATACATTTTTCTAAAATAAAATAATTAAGATAATTAAAAGAATAAGCAGAAATTCCTTATACATACAGTATATATGAGAAATGGAACCATGAAATATTGGGGTTTTTTGTATTAAAAATGACTTACAGGCAGTGCAGGCTCTTGGCATAGGCGATATAGGCGATCGCCTAGTGCGCCACACGCTGGAGGGGCACTCAGAAAAAAAAAAAACGATAATAATTTGCTGCGCCCGTTAGCACACTTTGCTCATGTTCTGCCTCGATAATAACAAATGAACAAATAAAGAAAGAAATGATAATAAACTCAGCGCCCCTGTTGTTTCTCATCATTGACCTGCTGACCAGCCTGCACCATGAGCACTGACAGCACTGTAGACTGAAAGAGAAAGTCAGGGATGAGTTACTCATGCGCACCTCAGGACAGAGAGGGAGGGAAGCCATGCTGTCAAAGGCAGGTTATAAGTTATCTGTGTTTACTTTTTGTTTTCATAAGACAAACGTCTAAAGTTTCAGGTGCGCAATTTATAAAAATAAGAATAGAGGAGGAGGAAAAGAGATCCAAATACAGAGGTATGTGTGAAGATGTTTCATTTGTACCAGCTATCACAGTTAAAATTAAGCAAAGCTAGACAATGACGCTAGATAATGATGCTATGATAGCTGTTGAGAACTGAAGAATGTTAATCATCTGAATGTAAAGCCAGTAGCTTATATAGTTCATTGCTGCTGGGCGCCCCATTTACAGAGGGTGTGTCCTCGCTGCAGCGGCCCCAATTCAGCTCCAGCCTCGGCCCTTTGCTGCATGTCACCCCCTCTCTCTCCCTTTCACACTTACTCTGTCCTATCCATTAAAGGCCAAAAAAGACCCACCCCCCCCCCCAAAAAAAAATGTAGGGACACAGAGGGACACAGGGAATTACAGTAATTGGGATCACCAGACCGAGTACAGTAGTATTACCCCTGAATGTGATAATCCAGTAATTATAATTTCTCTAAAAACCCATCTAAATTTGATTAAATTATATTAGTGCATTTTTTTAAATGTTCCTCAAATATAAAACTCCACAATTCCTTCTTACCTAAGATAAGAGCAAAAATAACAAAACATCAGTAAATCCCCAAAATCAGTGGGTACAAACAAAATAAGAACAAATCCTGGATACGAGCAAAAAAAAAAAGAGGAAATTTATTGGTATAATGTTTCTTGCATGAGGCCCAATGTGGGTAGACTGTGTAGAAGTAATGTGGTAAATAGCGCTGCACCTAATGATTATTTTTTTATCAATTAATCTATCGATTATTTTTTGGATTAATCAATTTTTTTTATTGATCTAACTATTATTTTTTTTATTAATTGATTAATATAACAACAAATTTACCATAAATAACATTTTAAAACACTACTGGGCATTATTCCCCAACAAAAAATAGCTCAGTCTTAACTGGTAATCTGTGTTTTACAGTCTGATATAAAGTCTCTCCAAAATAAAATTAATGCAAGAGCTTGTTCCACTCAAGTAAAAGGAATGAAGTGCAATCTACATTTAGCAATCCAACAGAAAAATAAATAAAACAATGTAAAATACAAGTCACTTTTAGGATGAGTATCAAAACATTTAATCTTTGTTACAGAAACAAACCTCAAATCTAGCAGTCCAACAAAACATCTTACAGTAAAATTAGTGCAACTTGAATAACACTATAACTATAACAGAAATAATTATACCTAGTACATTCTTTCTGCATCAAAATATTCCAGCCTTAACTGGGCCTTGAGGCATATCGCTGCCTGCTGATATGAGTGCTGTATTTTCATATTTATAAGCACATATTCCACACATTTATGACAAGCATTGATGACATGCACAGCTGACAACTCTGTCCTGTAAATGTTTCAAAATAAAATGAACTGTATCAGCAACTGGTGGCATTCTGTCTACACAGACACAGACAGATAGCTTTTGTTTTGAAAGGGAAGCAATGAAGTTGAGGTAAAACAAACATATTTGTATTTCCTCATCTCTGTGACAGAGAGAGACTTTAAACTGCAGTATAAAGTTGTATAGAGTCAACAAACGTGAGCGTCGCGTAAAAAAAAAATGGTAAGCCACCGTTTCTATAGATGTGCTGCAGCTGACACACAGCTGAGACACACCTGACAAGCGCTGCTCAGGCAGGCAGTGTGCACACTCTAACTTGATAACATGCGCGGAAACAAAAACAACACGATCAGCGCCCAACAGAACCATTTTCAGTATTATTATATGTGGCCAGACAGCCAGACGGCACCTGCTGCGGCAGCATAATACACGGACATGCGGCTTCAGTTGATAGCGACCTGGGCAGAACCTGTCTCTCATACGCCACTGGACTGCTTCAGATTGAAATGCTTCCATAACAACATAAAGAGCACAAAAGTCTTTGTAGAGCTTGCAGGAGGGGTGATCAAACAAACCTTGATGCCAGAGTCCCTTTTTACCTAAACCTAACCATGTGCTTTTGTTGATGTCCTGCTGGTGATTGTGCTTCTGTTGCCTAAACTTTAACACATGCTTTTGTAGCGATAATCCCACCACGTGCTTTTGTTGATGTACAAACATTGGTAGCACCATCTTGAAAAGTCAGAGGAGATGCAGAAGGATACCTAGAGCATAATATGCTGACATTGAAGTCTACTGCAAAGCGGCAATATGTGACGACTTAGGATAAGAACATGTTGGATGATGTGTGGTGATTGACTTGGTGATATTCAAACATAACTGGTCATTGGAGTTTTAATTGGTGTGTTTTATTAATGTGAATTATTTAGCTCATTTAGTGATGAAAATTTCCAGCTTTAGTAATTACCAAAACAAGTTGTTATTGTGATATTCTGTCAAGTTTCTGTTCGTGTGTTTGTGTCTTCTTCCTATTTTATTTTGAAATGTGTTCTCATTGTGTTTAGTGCTACTTTTACTTCCTGAGTTTTCCCGCCTTTTTTGATTGCCTCGTGTGTTTCACCTGTGTCTTGTTTCACTGACCTGTGTGTAGTGTAGTAGTAATCAGCCCTTGTGTATTTAAAGCCCACTGTTTCCTCCTTCAGTTGCCAGATTGTCATGGTCACCCTCTCCAGCCTTTTCTTCATGTTTGCTTGCCTGGTTTTTGACTCTGCTTGGATTTGTCATTCAAAGGATGACAACATAAATGACTGACTTCATGAAAATGTGCTGAGTTTATTTGTATTGATCCTTGTTTGGTTTAATTCCTGACTGCTTGATATACTTAACTCAAATGTTTTTCACCATAACATCACTGCATGGGATGACTGTATGCATGCAGTGAGAGCAGCATGCTGTTTGAATGCTGCAAAGGCTCAGAGGTGTGTTTACATAAAGCACAAACTATCCATATGCTGTCAATACAGCACAGAAAGGGATGCTCTCCTTTGCCACTGATGTAGCTATATTTATAGTGATTGCACCGACTGTTAAACAAAAGCAGGGAGGTGTCTCCCACCATCCCCCCTGGTAGTAGCCATAGCAGAGGTGATATAATAAATTGTTGCAGTGGAGATCAATGTCTGTGGGAAGAGGCGAGGGAGGAAGGGAGCGGCTCTCATTGTTCCTGCTCTCTGTGTTTCTGCTCTTTAAGGCAGATCCCTGGATGCCCATATGACGAATGGTAACCATTCTGGAGTGGCCGTTTGGTACTTGGCATCACGGTAGACTGGGAGCCCTGGGCCATCAGGTCTGAGATGGCTGCTGTCCCCAGCGCTCTCCAGACGGGGCCCCTCAGGGGCATCCGCTCTGTCTAAATGGAAAGGAGGCACCATAAATCAGGCCGTCTGGAGGGCTTTGCTCTGCCTCACCATCCATCTCGGCCTCCGCTCCCTGATGGGGAAGACGGGGCAAGAGGGGTTGGGAGGCAGAGGGTAGAAAGGGTTCACATACCTGGGGAGAGGGAGGAGGAGCTGCAGGGAGGTAGGTCAGGGCAGGGGTCCCCACCAGCCCAATGATCCAGTAACCCAGGGGCCGGGAGACACTGTGAAGAGAGGAACCACCAGAGAGGCTACAGAGTCAGAGAGTCAGAAGCAGCGACTCCACATTAGTACTGTAAAACACGGCTTTAAAGATCGGTGCACGTAATTATAGTAAGGAATTCATTGTTATAGTTGCGGGCGTCATTCCAATCTGTAATTTTATTATTGTATTTAGCAAGATGGTGACCAAGATCTGGTAACACATTGACATTGATTGTTATTTAATTGATTGTTATCGGCTATAAAAAAGTCAGATCCCTCTTTAGTCCTGTGCTTTCTGTATCCAAATGCACTGTAGGTCCTCCAAATGTTGTTAACAGCAGGGATAGAAAGGCTGAACAAATTTTGCACAAACCTTCCTGTCACTGCAGCCCAACACAGACATGTCTTATAATATTATACTATGACTATGTTTAGCCCTGCGATACTCTGGCGATCTGTTCAGAGTGTACCCCACTCCTCGTCCAGTGACAGCTGGGATAGGCTTGGTTACGGACAATGAATGACTATGTTCCCAATGCAGGCCAAGTGGCCTGAATCATATTTTTTCCTCCACATGTGACCCAGATGTGACTGTTTGATGACAGTGTGAACAGCAGAAATCACATGGAATCTGATCTTTTCAAATCAGATTTCGGCTACTTTTATGAGGTTATAAATCAGATACAAATCTGATTTTTAGAAAATGTAACCTTGGTTTGAACAGCCATGAGACCAGTATTGGAATTCAATGCAACTTTTATGTCACTATAGATGGGCATCCCTCTATAAAATGAAAACTCATCTGTCTGTCTGCATCCATTTGTCTCCTCAATGGGTTTCCCAATCAATCTGAAACTGCACATGCTCATTGAGAATTGCCATAAGTAGAGACTGACAAAGTCCTTTGTCTCATTCACCCACTGCCTGTGTTCATTTTCCATAAAAATACTTAATAAATAACATTGACTCATTTCTTTTTCTGCCCATGGAGTCTTTTTCCTTTTAACTCTGTTTTGGTTTGAACAACACCTGAGGCAAATGTGTGGCTCTTAAGATACCAAATGATTTTCTGTACAGGTAGTGTATGATGGGTTCATCGGAGCTTTCTTGCTAAAACAGATGCTTCCCTCTGCTGGAACCAAGGCAGATGAGAGCTGAACCAGATCAGTAAAACTGCACACCATCAATCGAAACACCAACACATTCTCATCCCATGTCATCACATATTGCCACTTTGCAGTGGACTTCCACATCTACATATTACACTCTAATTATCCTTCTGTGTCTGCTGTTGACATTCTGGGTTGGCGCTGCTGTAATGTCAACACAAGCACATGGTGGAATGATGCAGCACATGGTCATGGTCATGGATAACTAAAGCACATGGCAACCAGTGTTGGAATATCAACAAACGCACATGCTGGCAGGGATGGTTAAGTTAAGGGAAAGTAGGCAGATAGTAAGCTGGTGAACTTATACCAAAAGCACTTTCAAAGCGGCACTATTTTATGAGTTCTGAATGAAAACTGTGGAAACACACTAATATGAGTGGAAAGGGGCTGCTGTGTTTGTGTTCTCTGTGAATTATCACCACAAGCAACACTTTACACTTTACACATAAGCTTAATACTGATTTAAGAATACTGGTTAGAACAGCTTTAAAACATAC
Source organism: Plectropomus leopardus (assembly GCF_008729295.1). Classification (NCBI taxonomy): domain Eukaryota; kingdom Metazoa; phylum Chordata; class Actinopteri; order Perciformes; family Serranidae; genus Plectropomus; species Plectropomus leopardus. The sequence continues at coordinate 1,927,738 of NC_056468.1, forward strand.
AGTAGCATTGCAAGTACTTTTACTTCTTCAGTCACGACAACTCACCTAATACTATAGTTAAACATTTGCCGAAACCTTTCTAGTTAGGCCAGATTGCATTTGCACCTGAACTAAAAAGGTGTGTAAGCAGCAACAATGTGAGTAGCATGAAGCATGTATCCAGATCTGTTGCTCCCTACTTAGCATACTTAGTTGATAAAAAGTCTGACTGAAACGTTGTAGTAAATGTTACTTCTGTAGCCCCTGATGCTGCTTGTTACTGAGGTCTGAGAGGGTGTGAGTCAGAGCATGAGTACATATCAAAGGGTAACAAGCTGAGACTGATTTTGATTGTATGAGTGGGAGTTGGTGTGTGAGCATTCGTGTGTATGTGTCTATGTATGTGTTTGTGCCTGTGGCGGTAGCAGGGGTCGAGTAGAAGAAGGTTTTCGCTCTGTATCTTCAAACAGAAGAATGGTTCTGTGCAGCAGGACCCTGCAGACGGTGGCAGTGCCAAGGGCTGCCGGGGTGGCTGAGAGGAGTCACACTGCTTTAAAAAAACAAGACACAACTGCAGGGCAGAGCATCTGATCCATGCACGCGCCTCCACCCTCTAACCAACGAGGGGTGGGGGGGTTGCCTTTTCTATTCGCCGCTGCTTAACTCAAACAAGAGAGAAGAAGTGAAGAAGCTACCATTACAGCCCACCATGCCGCTTACACCCTGCTCAGTCTCCCTCCATCTCTCCTCCTGGGAGTGGAGAACCAGAAAATTTGCCAAAAGCTGCAGAATAAACTAAAAAGAGAGATACATTTTCTTAAAAGAAGAGTGTTCACACAGAATGAATGAGTTCATATGTTGGGTTGTTAAGTTCAACTCTTTCAAGTAGTAGACTAGTAGTATTTGAAAATGTAACAATAGTTGGAGTAGTTTGGGCTGAGGTTGTGATGGCAGCAGAGGTACAGCAGCAGAAGTTTCAATGCTACAGCAGTAGTAGCAGATAAAGCAATGGTAGCAGATAAACAGTTGAATTATTGGTACTGATAAAGTATTTTCAGTGATAATAGTTATTGTAAAGTAAACAGTAATTTAAAAACAATAAATCTATAGTTAGCAAGCATTGATTTCAGCCTGTTATCGCTCAGAACTCGTCAACTAGCGCCCACACTCTTGACAGTGCTTTTTGGTGTACGAGCGTGAGGACAAAAGCCACCTTCTGCACCCAACCGGAACACGGTTGGATGGCGTCTGATGGTGTCTGAATACCCTTGGACAGAACTGGTGGCATTGTTATCATATGCCAGTGGACACATGCCACACACATAGGCAGTGTCACTTGCGAATGCGAATGGACAGGACTGGTCACATGCGCATGAAACACTGAAGTACAGCATCAAATAATAACACTGCCAGTAACAATGTTATATGAGGAATGTGAGTGAGCTTATAAGGCAGGTAGGTGGGGAGGTAGACTCTTGTGTGGAAGTCTGGAGTTCTCTTCCCATGTGGATGTTAGGGGTTTTTTGTCTACACCTCACCATGTGTCTCTTTTGCCTAAACCTAACCATCTGTCATTTTTACTGTAAGAAGTAGACAGTGAAAATGGTGTTTTTATAATGATAATGACTCTCTGCCACCCTTTACCACAGTTTCTTTGTCTTTGTCCTTGTCTGACACTGCATATCAGCAAGGTCTTGCTCATTCAGACAGTGTGCCGTACAGAATGGACTTCCTCGTAGCACCATCTCTGTGTCACAATGGTTTTAGTCTAGTGTTGACAGAAAGTTGGTGTTGACTGTTTTAAGTTTTCATTCAATCTCTTGTCCTAGATCATCACCATGTCATCAATGTAGTGTTCCCCACAGCTGTTTCATGCTAATGTCATACATCACTCCAGTCTTCTTCTCAGGGGGTCTTTTCTTTAGGATGAAACAGCAGAGATGTCAAGATGAAATGACCAGCGCATTCTAATCCCAATTCGTCACATGGTGGCACTCTGTCAGTGACCTTCAGCATCAGCTGTTTACACTCGGGTAGGCTGTTACTCTGATATCAACAAATGCACATGATAGGATGATGTCATAGTAAGATGACGCAACACCATCCTTATGTTCACACAACAGCACATGGCAACCAACGTTGAATGTCATGATGGTAAGGTTTAGCCAGCAAAGTCAAAGATGGTTAGGTTAGGGCAAAAGAGGCACATAGTAAGGTGTAGAAAAAAGACTGTTGTTTGTGGGACCCATCCACCTAACCACCCAACTGCCCTATTAAAGTGCTCTTGTGAACCTTATATGACATTGTTACCAGCAGTATTATTACCTCACGTTGTCCTTCAGTGTTTCATGTGCAAGCGACCAGTTCTGTCATTTGCAAGGGATGCCCACCGTGTGCGTTGCATTGTGGATGCGTCTACGTATAATAACAAAGCCACTAGTCCTGTCGCGCATTTTCAGCTGACACTGTCCTGCCGCATTATAGTTGGATGTGAAAGGTGGCTTTTGGCGTCACACGCCAACAAGTTCAGAGTGAGAACGGACTGATATGATCAAAATCCTGCCTGAAGACCTGAGTGAAGCAATAAAAGTTTCACAATATGAAAGCCAGTGGAGAGATGCTGTTTTTGCCCAGTGATCACAACTACGACATTACTGGCTAGAATGACATTACAAGTTATAAGGCCTACAATTGATTCCATTGTAGGCCATTGGAGTCCTTGGTAGCATCATTTGTGAGTCCTTACTGATGAACAGGATACAGTCTCACTGTCTGAAGAATCTCTCTCCTTTGGGAGGTTGTAGGTCCGCTATGTCCCAACATAAGTTCATACTAAATGCCATCATGGCTGCTGTCACCCTCAAAAATTGGGAGGTACACACGTCTTGCTGTGATTTTAAGATTGAGATGGTTTTCAACAGTTAATGTTTCTATGAAGTTGCTACAGCAGTAGTAATAGTGCTAATAGTCACAGGGAGTTCCACTGGCATTGAATGGAGTCACACTGCTTCAAAAAGAGACAACTGCAGGGCGAAGTATCTGATCCAAGCATGCGCCTTCACCCTCTAACCACCGCAACGAGGAGGAGAGGGTGACTTCTCTATTCGCTGCTGCCTAACTCTCTCCAGTGCAAACAAGAAAGAAAAAAGTGCAAAAGTTACCATTACAGCCTGTCACACATCTTAAACACCCTGCTCCATCTCCCTCTATCTCTCCTCCTGGGAGCACAGAACCAGAAAATGTGCCAAAAGCTACAGAATAAATAACAGAGATGGAGAGGGGGATGCGGGGTGGGGCTCGCTTCAAATGAATGCTAATTCTACTAACACCCCCCCACCCCCCACCCCCCCCCACCACTGCCGCCACTGCACCCCAGCACCAACAACTTTGTTCACATATTGATGCGTTCTGCAATCAACTTCAATGGCATGAGCCATCTTGTGGGAAGAGAGAGGACGATGGAGCCAGGGAGTGGAACAGGGAGAGAGCGAGAAAGTCAGATAAAGAGGGGGAAAGTGAAATAGGGGTCCCAGATTATTTCTTCACTCGAGCCCAACCACTGCTTTCATTAGCCCCCCCATTAATTAGCCTCCTTGAGCTCATTTGCAAGTCAATGGCTGTGGCTGTAGGACCGGCGGCTTTGAGCCGCAGCGCCCCTGTGATCTCTGGGTCCTCCAGCCCCTCCACCCCTCACACACTGGATGCAAGCCTTCCTGACAATTAGTACAAAAGAGATTCATGCTCCGTATAGCCAATACATTATTCATATTTTCTCCTCACTTAAATAAATCATAACGTTCTTGAGGGTTTTACTTAAACAACATGCTTTCTCTCCCTCTCTCTCCCAGCTACAGCCGATCTCTCAGCTAACACCCAAATGAAACTGGCTGCAATGACCTTGCTCCATTTTTGGGTCCCTTCCTAAACAGTGAGAGATGAGTGCGTCCCTGTTCCCCCTTCAAGATTGCAGATCTAAGAAAAGACTACAGTTTGTCTACTAGTCTACCCTCTCATGTCTAAAAGGCCAGATCAGACCGTAGCAACTTCTAAGAATTCAACTGTTTCCGATTTATCAGAACATCGTCACGCTTTTATTATGCGGCCAGTTTTGATGCTTCTGGAAAATCAGCCTTTTTTCCCACAGATACAGACTGAGTTGAAAGTCTCCCAGAGTTCTGACTGCTCCCTGAGAAAGCAAGCTTCGTCTGGAGGATTGCAGGCCTCAGTGCCTCTTATGTCCACTGCACTGATCTGTTAGCAGTGTTGTGTTGGACCAGAGCAGTCTGGGTAGCGAAGGGCAGCTGTCTCAGTGATTTAGCAGCCCTTTGTAGTATTATTCATCTGATTGGAGGGAGTCAGTCTATGTTTACATGATGTTAGAAAAAGTCAAATTGTGTTCATCCAACTAAAACTGGACTTTCATATTAGTCAAATTTCTCAAAGTTGGACTAACACACCTAGAAAATGCAGGTGGGGGGTTGGTTCACTCTTTCATGTATAAACCAAAACCAGACCTGAACTGGCTTAGATGTTCTGCGCGTGCTTGATAGTCCATGGGCTGGGCTTTGACCCAGAAGTCAAACAGCATAAATTATTAAAAGAAAACCGGAAAAAAGTGAAAATGAAGGTACCAGATTAAGTTTAGAGTACATATGAAATGTGCAGCAACGAAAAGTTTTCCATGTTTTCACCGTTCAACATGCAACGTGTTTGCCACTTGCTAGCTTGTTTGGCATGTGATGTAATAGGTCAACCAGGAGAAGGTCCAATAGCAACTAGCTGAAAGGGAGCATATCTCCACCTGCCATGGCCACTCAGACACATTTCCATCAATAAAGCGATTCTTCCCTGGCCCTTGTATACTGGGACAAGGAGAGTAGTCCAATTAAATGACCTTACTGAGCTATAACTGTAGCTCCACTTAACTGTGCATTTAAACACACTGAGTAACAGACGAGCATACTCCTTGCCCTTGTTCCTTCTTCAAGAAGATCATGGATCTGAGGAACGAGTTTTTCCACAAGTCTACCCTCTTATGTCTAAAAGGTCAGATCAGACCTTCATGACTTCTAAGAATTCAACAGTTTCCCATTTATCTCAACAGTTATATGCTCGGTGAAGTGAGGTGTCTGCATAGAGCCCAGAGGATACTGAAAGACAGCAGCCACCCCAGCCACAGTCTGTTCACCCTGCTGAAATCTGGAAAAAGATAGAAGTATCCGCTGCAGAACCACCAGACTACAGAGCAGCTTCTTTCCCCAGGCTGTGAGACTCCTCAGCTCCTCAGCCAAAAAGATGTAGCAGGATTTAGGGTCGACTTTAATTTAATTAATTTTTTTTTCCCCTACAGACTAGGCTGAAAATTCTGACTCCCTGAGAAAGCGAGCTTCGTCTGCACTGATCTGTCCTCTGCACTGATCTGTTAGCAGTGTTGTGCTGGACTAGAGCAGTCTGGGCAGAGCAGAGCAGCTGTCTCAATGATTTAGCAGCCCTTTGTAGTATTATTCATCTGATTGGAGGGAGTCAGTGTCCAGCTGAGGGTCTGCATCTTTTATGACCACTTGCAGTCCATTCAGACAAAGGTACCTCCATGGAATACTTTCAGGACCCGCAGCACATGTATATTGATGTATATGGCTGCATATTGATTTTGAACATCTTTATTTCATTGTGAAATAGAGGAGACTCGCTGCACTAAGATGTGAATTTCTCGGGTTACCTTTTAAATTGACTGTCGTGCATTTTCCCTCATGTTGACGTTGATATCATTAGACAGATGCTGTCATATTTCCTGCCGCACTTGTCATGTTGGTTAATCCATCAATGCCTGTCCGACAGCTGTCTCTTTTAGCTGTAAACTCCGCTGCTCATTTGGAAAGTTACACAGTGCACTCCGAGGTACATAATCCTCTACTTTCTCCCTCAGAAGTTCCTCAGCCTCACTTTGGGTGTTGTATATTTGAGTGTTTTACTCCAGCATCGAGGGGTCCGGGAGATCTAAGGCTTCACATAGACACAGCTAGCCTGTCACTTGAGACTGGGTAGAAACAGGTAGTGCAATTAGCCAGCAGAGAACATGTTTATCTGTCAGCCCAAAGACAGGATGGGATGGCTTTGAGGAGGAGGTGGGGGGGCGGGGATCGCACTGCCCCTTTTAACTGTGTAGAGGCTATTAGACTATTTCACAGAACTCATTTTCAAACACAAAAAGGGGAATGCCAGTGCTTCCATTGCCCCCTCCCCCCTCCCCCACCAATTAGGAGAAGAATCCCCTTTCTTCAGCATTTATTACACCTATTCAGTATTCTGGATGCTGCTATCAGTTTTCCATAACTAGGCTGCACAAAGAGCAAACGCTCCATTTGGTGTGATTTGTTGCCCCGCTTGACCACTTCTTTGTCTCGGCTGGGCTGGCTAAGCGCTGTGGAATGGGGCACCCCTGCTGTTTTATCAAGTCTGCTGAATCCGTAATGAAATAAGTGAGGGTGACAGTGGCAGTGGAAGGAGGGGAAGCGGAGGTAAGAGCAACAGACCGCCTTATTTGAATCATTTAAGCAAGATGCAATTACGGCTGCGCCCAGCGTAGAGGAAACAGCCCATTTTAAAGGCAACACAAATCAATGAGCACAGCGATGGTGATGTGTTTGACAGAAGTGCCTGTTAGTGGTATACGGCTGCTCTCGAGGATCATTACACACCCTGTAGACAATACATTATCACCAAAAGAGAGGAATGAAAACAGAGCAGTGGGAGGCAAAGAGGGGCCACTAGGCCATCTGTATTATGGCTTTGGATGGCCATTCGGAGATGGAAAATGACATTTGCTTTTCACATCTTTCAGGTACTCTTGCCTATTTTTGCTACTTTTGCATAATTATGAAAAATATCTGCAGCTTCTTCAAGGTGCTCAATGTATGATAGACATCAAGCTATTGTTAGGATTAATTGTAACATGACAATGTCATTACAACAAAGGGGATGTCAGGGGCAAGAAGGTTACTATAGGCTCTGTTTCATGTGATCACCCCCAACCCACCCAACATCAGTCCCTCCAGCATTTTTCCAGGCTGTTTTTGGGATTGCTGCAGCCTGATATGCGTGATTTCACTGCAGGTTTTCTAAAAGAATGTTATGCATGTTGCAATGTTCTGACCGCTGATCCCACACATCCCCCTTATCCTGAATTGTCACATATTACCACTTTGGAGTTGACTTCTGCTTCTACATATTACTTTCTGGATATCCTTCTGAATATCATGATTACATTCTGGGATGCTGTTATCGTGATCTCAACATAAGCACATGGTGGAATTACGCTGTACGTGGTTAGGATTAGGCAACAAGGGCTCGAATGGTTAGGTTTAGGGAAAAAGTCAGATGGTAAGGTTGAAAAAAAAAACCACATTCAGACAGGAAGTGAACACTGCCTGCCCACATGAAAGTCTGGTGTGTCTTTTGATCCATCCACTGCCCCTCCTTCCTGCCCAACAGGGACCTTTGTAGTCCTAATATTATCATTACCATCTAGCTGTATGCAGATGCGTGAGTTTCTGTCTGGCCTTGTCTCAGATTACGCCACCTGTCTGCGTATAATGTTGTGGTGGCGGGTCTAGCAGCGTTTAATAACAATAACACCATTACTAGTTCTGTCTGGCCGCATTCTCACCTGATGCAATCCAGCTGCAGATTAGGCGGACACGAAAGGAGGCTTTTCGCATTGGGATCTTGCGCCAAAAGCATACCAAAAGCAGTGGTATTTGACTTTGGAATGAAAACGGGCTGGCTGATCTTGAAGTGGGGGAATTTACCAAAAATCATAGTAAGGTTTAGTTTTATTTGGTTGAATTCGGACAGGAAGTGGTCACGTAATGAGATAAAAGAAAGACAGAGAAAATGCAATGAGGTTGCCTGCTATGTCAGTTTTGTGGGATTTAGGCTTTTCCAGTTAGTTAGTCTTTACATTAGATGAGCTCCAGCAGCATCTAAGCCCAGTGTTGGATGTAACTTTGACTGAGCCCGGCACCTCTGGGACACGTCAAGCACCAGTGCTTTCACTCTCTATTTCTCTCTTTGTGTGTGCGTGTGTGTGTGTGTGTGTGTCTCTCTCTCGTTCTCTCTCTCTGTGTCTCTCTCAGCCTGAGTGAGGCCATCTGGTGTATGTTAGTGGAGCCAGGCCTGCTGACTGGAGTCGGTGCAGACCAGGCCAGTCTGCGTACTGGAACACAACTCACTTTGTATATTGCCTTGTTTTGGCCACAGCGCCTCGTTGATCCCCCTCCGCAGAACATTTTACATTTGGAACACTCCTCATTTACACTTGTACAGACGAGCTGCACAGCGGCCGAGGAGTGGCATCATGAATAAAATTATCATATCAAAATATCGGCGGTGAAATTATCTGTTTCTGTGTGTGTGTGTGTTTGTGTGTGTGTGTGTGTGTGTGTGTGTGTGTGTGTGTGTGTCAGCCTCCCTCTCTTGCGGAGGAGGGAAGGGGAGGAGGAGAGAGACACTGGGGATTGAGAAGCAACTGTGAGAACTTGTCAGAGGAAATTAGAGGAGGTTTCTGGACCATGGACTCACTGGCTGGAAAACAAGAATCAGAGGAGAGACCCCCAGACTTCTGTCCAGCCGTGTGTAAAAGGAAAAGAATCTCTCCTCCATCAGCTTTTTTGGCTCTCTTTTTTTCCGCAGCCCCAGTGTTCTCCCGTCCAGCTGCCCAGTCAGTAAAACTCCAAACTGTCAAGTCAACATTGGCATGGCCTCTTAAAGCCAGAGCTGAATGTATGCATGGCTTTTAGTTAACACCTTGGGGCGTTTCTAGGATTTGGGGACATTGGGGGCTTAGCCTGGCCCTTTATAGAAACAAAAGTAGTTCATTTCAAAAAAGAAAATCTTTTCTCAAAAAGTGGGGTGGGAGGTGGTTTTTAAAATCTTTGGGGGATTTTATTTTCTTAAAATTTTTGGCAATTTTATTATCTTTAAAACTTTTTAGCAATTTGTTTTGCTTAACTTTTTTGTTTTTGCATTTTTCCCCTTCAAACCTGTCTGGTTATTTTTTCTCACCAATCAAATCAAATCACCAATATTACACCAAAATAATCACAGCCAGAAACTGAAATTATTGTTGAATTTTTAAATTCTGATGGCCCTTAAACATATCATGTGGGATGAACATTTCAGGCATTTTCCTCTGAGTGACTAAGGGGGACTAAGGGGGACCTAAGGGGGAAAAATATTTGTAGGCTTGGGGAGGGTTATAAAAAAAAAACAGCCACCCCCATCCTTTGGAAATAAAGAACACTCCCTTAGGCCTATTGTTATTTAGAAACTTTACACAGACATATTTAGATCTGGTGCTATTGATAAAACATTCAGGGTTGAAGCTTTGGACGCCCAGGCCTAATGAAACTGCTGGTTAACCCGTCCATCCTGGCCCCTCGCCTCCATGGCTCTCTATGGAGGACCACGGCTGGCCATTGGAGCTCCATGCAGGTCCACCCCTCATCTATCAGTGACACTACTGGCTGACAGAGCACTTATTCATGCTCACTCATGAATATTCAATTTACTCCTTCTTCAAGGGTACAAAAGACATATCTATACACAGGAGAGAGGAGCAGCATCTCTCTCTCTGTTTTCTCTCTTCTTGTATCTTGCCTCATCTCTCCCTTTTACCTCCTTTTCTTCCTCCGCCTGCCTCTTTATACATGTACAACCTAAACATCAGCAGCAATATGCAGGCCTTAATTTCATGCGCATGTTTCATTAGAGGTGTCGACCAGGAGACATTTTTTCCCTGACACTTTGAGCAAGCCAACACAATCCTGCACCGTTTGCGCAAAAGAAAAATCCCATTTGTCCTTTGTCAGCACAAACACTTTAATTTGAGGCTTTCACTCCTGAGTAAGCAGCAGATCTCCTCAGAAGCCCGGAGAGACACAGGAAACGCATGTGGGTCCTTCAGTCTCTCCCTCATCAGCAGAGGCACACTTCATTCTGCATGGCCTCCCATGTTTTTATCAGTCAGCAGGGGCATGCATAAGTCAAAAGGAGAGGAAGAGTGCAGGTGTGTCAGCATATAAATAGTCGACCTAACCAGCGGTCACACTGTTGCTGTGAAGTCTTCAAATGCTGTCTTATGCTGAAGAGTTTTATGGGATGTTTCATTACAGTCTGAAACACAGATAGAGATGTGAGCACAACACGGCATTCACATGGTGGTTAGAGTTTCAGGTGTGGAGTGAGCTGTCATTTTTAGGAATTTTGGATTTTTGTCAAATTTGGGGCAAGGTCAAAATACTGGCAGTGGAGCAATTTTTTTAAAGCACAAAGGCCATGTGCCAGGACATCAAGGCCTTAACTTAGAAAATGTGGTTTTGACTTCTTAAATAGACAAATCCTAAAAGCATGCGTGGCTCTGTAATAAAAAGTGCCATATTCAAGAGAAAAAAAAGCAACTACATATCAAAAAAATAACTTCTGTCAGAATACTTTTGATTAGGACTTTTTTTTTAAACAAGTTTTAACAGGACATACTCTTCAAGGACAGGGACCTAAAAATAAGAAACAATGACTGTCCAGCTTTATAACCTAAGCAAATTGGCTTGATTTCTTTCAAAAACATGGGAAGAAGGCAATGAGCAAGGAAAGAAGAAATGACCAAAAATTTGCAAGCAGTTAGTAAAAAGTACCTGAAAATATGACATTTAAAAAAAAACTAAATTAAAAAATGTGTTTACAAAACTTCTAATAATTTTGTACCGATCTTTAAATATGTAATAATAATTATTATTATAACATACTGTAGTTTTTCCCTAGTCTTTTTTTTCCTTTTTTGTCCCTAGACATTTTTCCCAGCTTTTTAAAAAAAAAAAAAAAAAAAAAAAAAAACTTTTGTAAATCTATTAATTCCTTTCTCATCAAGTTGCTTACTCCCTTTTTCCAAGAGATCACAACAATTTGCTCAGGGCTCAAAGGTTTGAATATGTGTAAATGGCATCTGAAAGCTGCATAGCAAAAGTGATGTCACTCCAGGTGTCAAAGGGTTAATGTAAAGTCCATGGTAAAGGTTGGCATTCTGAGAAGCATCCAAGGCATTCAAACAGATTGTTAGTAAAAATCCTAAAAAAAAAACCGTCAGCAATAAATAAAATAATTTCGCCCTCTGTACAGTGCATGATCAATAATTCCAAAGTTGCTGTAACTTGTGATAATTTGATCATTGTGACACTTACAATACGCACTTAGTTTAGTTTACACATCTCTTTTTAACTCTATCCTGGCTCCTCCATCTGTGTTTACACATCACCTTTCACATGATCTCCTTACAGTCAGTTGCATTTGGTGTAGGCCATGATGTAATGAACTTGACCCGAACAGTCGTGTCGAGCACACACCACTGTCATTTGCTGCGGGCAGCATGCTGGGAAAAAAAATGACGTCAGCTGTGGGCTGAGCCGAGTAGACTAAGAGACAGCTTCTCTCCAAGGCAGTGGGTATGGATAGATTTGTGAATGTGTCAAAAAGTCATTTAAATACTTGTTTACCAAAGTTATAAATTTAACTAATTCTTCTTGTGATTGTGACTATACAATAGTTTTAGATAGTTTAACATTTCAAAACTGGCAACACTGAGTGAGTGTAACACCACGAATGCTGACTGTATTAAAAAGTGTGCATTTTTATCTTCATGTGTAGGTGTGCTGTCACAGAGACCGTTGAATCTCTTGTAAAAATCAGGGAGGCGAAAGGATTCAGCAAAAAGAAAGCTCTTACAGTACTTTTGGGTGATCAGGTTTAATCAGCTTTGTCTTTAGATGCTGGGTGACACATCTTTTAACATAGGTCATTTAAAGCTTACTGAACACTTCAGTTTCCCGAGATAAGGTCGTCAGAGCACCTATGGTTCACACATTTATTCCATTTTACTTAATTCCCAATTCGTGAACACCTGGTATGGAGTCTATCCCAGCCAGCAATAAGTTAAAGAGACCTTGGTATGTGATAATAATCCAAATTCTGTGCTGACACAGACAGACATGCACTGCTGTTCATACCATCAGAGAATTCAGGTGTCCCATTACAGGGGCTGCTACTTCAAAGTCGACATTTCAAAAGCATTTCAAAGCTGTGTCATTTCTAAGGTTGTGGATGCGCGTGTGCTTCACATCTTCACAGATTCCATTGCTCGCTTGGTGGTGGCACTTCTCTGAACCTTTAGAATAAGATGGCCTAAAACCTGCAGTGAAAACAGACCTCAGCCTCTGCTAGGAAAGTGTTAAAGTGCCATGAATAGCACAATTGTAATAGTTCTTACTGTATTCAATAGAGATCACAGCCCAGCAGGTCAATGGTTGGCAGTGCTCCTTGGTTTGAAGTTTTGAATCCGCTGACTAAATTCAGAGACATGTGGAGTTTGTGTGTCCTCCCTGATAAATGTTTCAGCCCTGATTCTGATTGATCTGTCCAGACAGCATAGTATCCACATGAATTATGGTCTTACTGGAATTTGCAGGTCATTGTTGAGGACAATGTCAAAGCTCAGAGCCAGTGCAAGCACTAGCCTAGATTGTGCTTTTTGTAATAAGATGGAAAAGAAAGTGTGTAAAGGCTGAGTATTTAGCACATTCAACCGTCATGCAAGGAAGCAGCGATAGCATCCAGTCACAGATCAGTCAACATAGTATGCAAGCCTGTTCTCATAAAATACCGTTGCGATGGCAGTGCTTTTGGCATAAGATTGCAACGCCATAAGCCACCTTTTGCATAGGCATTATGCAAAAGGCATTATTATTATGCCTTTGGATGCCCAGATGACACCTGCTGTATCCACCGGAGCATGTAAGTGGAGCCGAGCAGTGAGAATCCCCGCTCCTTGTGCATCGAGCTGTAGGCTACATTCTGCCTGCTCACCCGCTCACAGGCCACGCAGGCCGCTCCACTAATTATCACTCCACCCTTCAATCAGATTTCACCCCGCTGGCTCCAGAAAACAGAAAATAAAAACATCTGTCTTGTATTTTCATTTTAGCTCGTTTGATTTGTAGGAGCGCAGGTGGTCCCTCATCATCCTCTTCCTCATGTTCATCACCGCTGCTGTTGCACTGTCTCCGCTGCCCGCGGTCACCTGACTATCCTCTTCCTTAGTGCCAGGGAGGAGGTTAAATGCCTTTAGCATGTTGCTGGCACTGTCAGTCCCAACCTAAATCACACACCATTGCACATTCCAATTTTGGCAATTGTACTTTTGGTAAATGTGATTCTAGAGTGAATCTTTACCATATCATCGTCTGTTACTTTTACAGGAATAGTACACATGCATGCATGACTTCTCAGCTTTCTTTTTAAAGTACTTTCTGGGTCAGACATGCTTCAAACACATAGTGTGAGCGAGAGATAAGGTGATGCTGTAGGGCTGGGTTACAAATCGATTAATTCTGTTCATTGGAATTTGTGGTTTAGAGATTTTTTTAAAAATTAAAATCTCGATTTTCGCCTCCGCCATAAAGACACAGTCTTGTCATTCATTTGGAACTGGTTTCGGTTTTGCGTCATCAGATCTCGAGCAAACCACAGTCCACTGCAAAGGTTAAAGGCTGCTGCAACTAAAGGCAGCAGCGCCACCACTTTGTTTCAACATCTCAAACAGAGGCAGCAGCTGAGGGGGACATTGTGTCTCAGAGATGCACAAGACCGTGTCAGCCCACAAACAGCCGGTAAAAAGCATTTCCCTGCTGTGTCCCCTATGACAGGACAGCGACCCGCTGCAAATCTGCAGTGTTTCCCTATAATGTTAACGAGACTTGAGACCCCCTGCCAGGCCGAAACGTTAAGGAAGTTTGCCTAAGACGGCAAATTGAACTGTATATTTCACCTTAGGAGGTAGAAGCAAAATTACCAACCTCTCAACTTTCCCTGCCCTCTCCCGGTGTCCCCCCGGTATTTCTCCCAATTTAGTGCCCCGATTTAGCGCCCCCTACCTGACGCGTTATCTCCATGGAGGACCAGGGGTCCTGTCCGCCCCAATATATGAAAGAGGGAAATTGCAGGAACATCCAACAGCAGCTGGTTAGAGAGTTAATACTGAAAATGCACAAAAATAGTTATTGTTTTGTTTTTATGAAACCTGCCTGAATACAGACTGTGCGCCAGGTGTGTGTGTGCATTTGGATACTAGAGCGCAGCTAGTGACACACATTCCTGTCTGAGCTTAAGTGATTCATTTTACTATTTTCAAAGACTGACAAAAAGGGGGCTTAATAAAAACAAACATCACACCTGGCTGATCACACAGCTGATCGATAGATCCATCAGAGCAGACTGAGAGCAGCGCAGTGACAGACCTCTCATCCAGCTGGTCTCTGTTGCTCACCTTCTTATCAGGGGCGGATTTAGTGATTTGGGTGCCTGGTGCCCCAGCCCAACTGCCTGGCTTGGATTTCAGCCATTCTCTAACTTGGAGTGATGGTGGGCTGTTGGCAGCTGTAGAAGAAGTTATGCTGTTCTCTAAACCCTCAATGTAACTACTGTTGACGAGTGCAGGTGATATAGAAACACTGAAAGCTGTTACTCATACAGTCATGCTGCATATTACTAAAGATATGATACAAATGAATTCTTGTAAATATGTTTTGTGAAATTACTGCAGCCTTCAGTGTTAAAGACAAGTTTACAGCTTGCACTTTAACCCCATAAGGTAAATTCAGTTTATTATATTAACAGAAGGGAAATTCAGTTTACCTGTTATTTTTACTGCTAAAATCAAAAGCAAAATTTACTTTGAGTAATTTCTTTGTCATTTGTAGTTTGTTTTAAAGAAGGAAAAAAATTGATTGAAATCGTAAATCTGGTTTGGTGTGAAAAAATCTGAGATTTTATTTTTAGGCCATATCGCCTAGCCCTATGATGCTGCATCGTTTGTATGAAAGGCGCTCCAGCCAAAATCTTCCCGCTACGCTCCCCTCACATACTCTGGTATCCGCATGATACGCACACGACAGCATCACTTGGCCGAACAGAACCTGTTATGTCCACATCAAACACGGCAGGACGGCGTCATGCTGAAACGCTGGTAATGACTTGTTTTAAAGAGCGCATGAGGGATGGTGGATTGATCCAAAAAACCCTGTACTTTAATGCAGACTTTAATTTTTTCCTAAACCTTAGCATGTGCCTGCCTCCTCGAATCCTAACCATCTGTGCCAGCGTGTGCATTTTTTGATGTCTTGGTGTTGGTTACCATGTGCTTTTGTTGACATCCCAGTAGCATCATCCCAGAACATAAAGAGCAGATGCAAAAGGATACCTATGGTGTAATATGTAGACGTGGAAGTCCACTGCAAAACAGCAATATGTGATGACTTAGAATGAGAACATGTTGATACATACTACACCTGACTCTAAACTTTTAAAAACATTGTCCATTCTGGGTAGTGGTCAACATGATATAGTATACACTACTTCGTTGACATTGAATCATTCATTTTCAACTACCACCACAGCAACAATAAACAGAAATCAACAGAGGTAAAAAAAAAAACCAAAACAACAGTTGATGGTAGAAGATCATTAAAAGATGCCTTGCAGAGAGAAGTACTTTGACAAAATAAATTAAATTAACAGTCTAACCATACAAATACAAAGATTGATCGGGTGATCTCAACACTTCTGCAAGCACATTTTCAGTGTGTGTTTATAAGTATAACTATAAGTGTTTTATTACCTTGTTTTTGGTGCGAGCGCTTACACATTTAAGCAGTTCAGCAGTTATGTATGTTGTGAGGCCCACCTTCAGTTTACAAATGTGAGGGTGCAGAACCTGCACATTTTCACAGTCATAGTCAGCAATGCATGTGTAGTGTGCACGTGTTCTTTTATCTGTTGCATTTTATTGGTCCTGTCAAGTTTACACATATTCACTTCAGCATTGCGCTAATTGATTTTTTTGTCACACAAATAAAGGGATTTATATTTGGGGTAATTTAACATAATTTATTTTAGCAACATGTTATATTAATAATGCCATTGTCACACTCTTTGTCCTTCAATTAAACTGATTGGTGTGCAGTGCTTTGATTTCTTTGTTCCTAAAGTGTAATGAAGATGCTTAGTCACGATGACACTTGCATCCAACTATTTCTGCAAAGTTAGTTGGTGAGCAACAACGCCACAATAAACAACACAGCTTGGCCATCATTAGCTATGTAGCTATGCAGAGCTAGCAATAAACTCATAACAGGTTATGTGTTTTGATTCTAACCTGCTGTGTGAAAACACCATGAACACACAGACATGAACACTAAAATGTTGCTTAAGGTGATGTTAATTTGTCTTACAGCTGCTAACCATGCCATGCAACACCTCTTTGTTACCTCGGCAACCTTAGTTTCATTGTTGTCCATTGAGTTGCACTCCATAAGCGATCCATTTCCCACACTGGTCCTGAGAATGATTATAGCAGCTGATAATACAGTTAGCATTCACATTCCACTGTGTTTTTCAATTGAATAAAACACCACCAATACATCTACCTAAATTACTACTACCGGAGACCATTGAAAAACCAAGATGGCTCACTTTAGAGTCATTTCTTGTTTCTGTTTCGTGGATTTTTTCACTGCTCCGCCGCTTTAGGATATTAGCGTAGGTTCCTGAATCTATTCAGTCCAATGGGAGAAGTGAAAGTGAGCATGGATTATGATCAATTCTTTCTCCCCACAGTCACTGGTAACAAAAATATAACATCTCTATAACGGTAAATATTGGATCCAGTTTTCATAAACTCTCAACCTTCTAAACATTCTGACACTAAAAGTGACATTTTTCAAATAGACAAATCAGGAAATAATGAACTTTGTTGGAGACCTGCCTCTGTCTCTGCAACACATTCTTGTGAGAACTGGTAATTACTTATGTGATCCTGTGGCCTAAAAACGATAGGCAAAATAAGGAACAAATATTACATTTGCACATTGTATAGTGTTGTATTGTTTTAAATCTACTTTCATCCATCCACACAATGCTCACAACACTTCTCCTTGTCATACCATGAACACAACTTGGAACGTGACATCTTTAGAAACAGAGTATCTTTGCTACCACTCAGTCTTTAATGTACCCTCCATGTCCTAAAATACCCAACACACCCTCATCCTACCACAAATTGCCACTTTGTCAGTGGACTTCTATGTCTACGTATTACTGCTGTTGACAGTCCGAGATGCTGCTACCTCTGCTGGGATGTCAACACAAGCACATGGTTGTGATTAGGCAATAAAACCAAATTGCAAACATTGCAGGGACATCAACAAAAGCACATGCTGAGTTTTAGGCAACAAAGGCATGGGTGGTTAGGCAAAAGAGGCACTTGGCAAGGTGCAGAAAAAAACATAACATTCAGACAGGAAACAAACACCGGCTTGCATAAAAGTATGAGGTTTGTTGGATCCCCTGCACCTTCCACCTGCCTGCCCTTTTGAGACCTTTGTGTTCCTTATATAATGTCGTTACCAGCAGCGTTTCAACCTGATTCCATTCAGCAGTGTATCATGCTTTCACGCCAGGTGCTATGTGGCGATGTCTTATAAAGCCGTTCTGCCCAGCGTCTAAATTGATGCCACCCTACAGCATATCATACAGCTGTGAAACTTGGCATTTGGTCTTGATATCCTATGCCCAAAATCACTACAAAAGCTGCAGTACTTGAGGACTTCTGAATGAGAACCGGCTGTGTATAACAACACTTTAAAATGAGGTGGGGGGATGTGGGGGGGATACGACCATGCCCACTTAGTATGATTGGTGCGATTGTTGCAGCTTGTGACGCATCATCTTTTATTATAGATTATCTTTGCTACTTCTTGGACTCTGTACCCTCCATATCCTAAAATACCATGATTCTTTGCAGCTCACTTTCACACACATCACCATCCTATTCTCTATTAATGTGATTATGGGATTTTTGGAATTGCCCAATATCAATACTCTGGTCTTGCAATAGGGTTAGTACAGGGTACAGTCAGTCTTCAGTCCTCTTCTGTAACCTTTCATATTGTTAGGTAGAACATGTGGATGGCTGGTGGATGGATATGTTTCAGTGGAGAATATTAATGTACTGTGATTGTGTAACTACTACTGAAGCCTTTTCTTTTTTTTCCTTTTTTTTTTTTTTTTTACAAAATTACTGAAAACATAATTTGGCATGAATTGGTGACATTTGAAGACTGCGTATCAGCAGAAATATTAGTTGGTGGCAGCCTCAGTCTAAAGGTACAAAGTCATTAGCACAGCTTTGGATCTGTACCATGGCAGCCTGGTGAGGCATATTTTGGATTCAATTTATGGGTCCCTAAAAATTCATCAGTAATGAAAGGTGATGTTTGCGCTGCTAAAGCACCCGATGACGAGCAGAAGATTTGACTCCGACGTGTGTTTGTGATGATCAGCGCTTGTAGCTCTCTAGGTGTGATGAGGACTTAATTAGCTGTTTGTGGATTTGGCTGCGGCGGATTGCATTGTGGATTGCAGCGTCGACGCTGGGGCAATGAGCAGGCTAAGTGCAAACCTCTGTTCTCATTATTGCACATCTGTTTCCCGTTGCTTGCTCCTGTAATTGCCTCCACCTCAGTCATCTCTACTGAGGCCGGCTGCAGGTGACTGCAGGTAAAGCGGGACCAGAAAATCTGTCTGCTCTCTGATCAGCAGAGATATGCAGGGACAACTGGGACGGATGTTTTGACAGCATCTCCTGGGCGCACACACATATGCACTCACACAGGACGTATACATATGGAGGATACTGTCTAGGCCTACACCACAGCATCACCTAGTGGAAAAAGAGGGACTTGCACGTGCAGGTGGTGCAGACTAAATGGAATGAAGACATTGTATAATGGTCTGATCTCTTCCTATGACGCACACGCACACGCTTACACACACATACACACACACACTCAGGGACACATAGACACATAGATTACTGTGCTCTTGATAAGCACATATTTAAAAGATAACATGTTCGAAGAGGACAAGCCATGAACTTAGGCAAATAAATTGTAAAAATTAATCTGGTTCAAGTCCCCACCACTCAAATATTATGATTTGCCAATTGTTCCTTTACACATACATTGGTGTACACATATGCTGTCTTTCCTATCTTATTAATAAACATTCTCACTGGGCATTGAGGATTGACCTTTTTTTCCCTTATTTCACTTGAAAGTTTAACTAGAATACAGTTACTTTCCTTTTGTAGTTCATTTAAAAAGTTTTAGGTATAATAGAGCAAATTTTGTGAGTTCAAACTATTTACATGCAAAAGTAAACATTATAAATTGGGGATTAAAAGACAGTAATGGAAAAAATATTAAGTAAATAAATCTATAACAAAGAAATTCACCCCTTCAAACCCAAGAAAATTGTTTTGATTTTTTTTTTTTTTTTTTTCAAAAACATGAAAAAAAGGCAATGAAATTTGCTAAATTTAGCAACTATAATTAGTAAAAAGAAAAAAAATGCCTAAAAACCAAAACAAAAAAGAAAATAATGTAAAAAAATGCTAACAAAAATACATTCTTAAATAATTATTTAAATATTTATTTTATCACTTTTTATATAAAATATTCTAAATAAAATTTATTTGATTATAAATATAGTTTTCTGAACATTTTCCCTATTTCTTCATAATTTTCTGATAACCCTCCCCTCTTTTTTAAAACTAGTTCTTAGGTAATTTTCTTGTCACCTTTTACTATTTTCTTGCAATTTGTAGGATGTCTCTTGCCAAGGTGGTCATTACCTTTTCCCCCCAGGTTTCAAAGTATCAAAGACCTTGTAAAAGGCATCTAAACGCAGCAGAGAGTTTGTGTCAGTTCAGGTTTCAAAGGGTTAAATGAAACAGAAAACCCATAAAAACACATATGCAGTGATTTAAATATCCTTAATGCATAAATTGTAAGGAAAGCATAGGAGTTTCTGATGCCTTGAAAATGGTATTCTTTTACTGAGTGCAGAGAGAAAGCTGAGTGAAATGAAGCAGGATTGTGGTATAATGTGGTTTTCAACGCTGCACAGTGCCACATGGTGTCAGTGTGCCAAAATGGAGAGTTCCAAATCTGACAGTAAAACTACAGTTTTCAGTAAATTAGCCCACATTGGAAATGACAAAATAGAATTTAATACGTTTAATGTTAGATTTATTAAATCAATCAATATGCAGCAGCTTGAGAAAATGGTCTTTGTGAGAGCAGATAATAAAGTGGTGGAAGTATTTAGACATAAACAAATGTAAAATCTAAACAAATACCTTATAAAAATACTCAAAGTAAAAGTCCAGCACCAAATTTAGTAAAAGTAGGTGTAGTGCCTATATAATGTATTACATTATATATTAAATTCAATAGAAATTGCCCTTAAACTGATACAAATTGTAAAAGGACCCAATGATGTGGTAACTTACAGTAATACAGTTAAATGTCCTGACTGATACTGTAACAACATTTTTATTAATAATGTAATATTTTACAGGCGGGGTCTTTTTTTTTTTTTTTTCAAAACTGGTGATAAAATTGATTAAGCAGTTACAAAGATAACACAAAAAATACGTTTTTTGTCAGAAATGTAAAGTCTGCAAGTACACAAATTTATAATACTGTTTGTTTTATGTTAACATTACACTGATTTTATATTTTGGACAGCTGTGGCTCAGAGGGAGAGTGGGTCGTCCTCTAAGCAGAAAGTCAGCAGTTTGATCCCCAGCTCCTCCAGGCAACATGTCGAAGTATCCTTGGGCAAGATACTGAACCCCAAATTGTTCCTGATGCTCTGTCAACGGAGTGTGAGTGTGTGTGAATGATTACTGAGTAGCAGGTGGCACCTTGTATGGTAGCCTCGGCCACCAGTGTGTGAATCTGTGCGTGAATGGGTGAATGTGACATGTAGTGTTCAAGCGCTTTGAGTGATCAATAAGACTAGAAAAGTGCTATACAAGTATAGTCCATTTACCATTTTACCATAAAGTCAAGGCTCTAGGCTATGTGGCAGGATCAAAGACAAATGTAGCCTGATTTCATTCTTTAAACTTTGTTTAAAAAATGACTAATAAATCTACCCTCTACCTTCCTCTACCTTCTATGTGATGTTATTAAGCAATATCACACGAGAGGGAGTAATGTTGTGCTTGTATATCATCACTGCTGTGATTCAGTCGTAGGCCTCTTGACCAATCAAATTGCTTGGTTCGAACTAACTTTTGTATAACATTAGTTAATGGTACAGTTCTTTTGTCATGTTATGACAACAACAGTCAAAATATTTTATTATATTCCTGGGAAAGTTAAATTATTGGGAAAATCAAATTATTGGGTTTTATAACATGTAATCAGCTAGAGGTAATTGAATATAGAGCAGAGTTCATCATGCAGGTAGGTACCTTTATATTATGACATATCTATCATTCGAAGATTATTGGTGATGCAGTAATTTTGTTGCTGTTATTTGAGTAAATTAATTTTAAAATGCATCATATTTTATGATTATTTTATATTTTATATTTTACTGTACAATAACTTATAAATACAGATGTTTAAATCTACTTGAGAAGCAATCTTGACCACCCCCCTGCTCCCCAGAAAGACTTTATAATACAGGAAGTAAAACATACATGTGAAACCAACAAACCCTGAAAATTATAAAAATATTACAAAAATATTACAAAAATGTACTTACCATCATGTGTAGTTAGCAGTGATTGAAAAATCTCCATCACATTTTCATTGAGTCTCACAAGGCCAATAGGTTCATGCTTTACATTCTCCCATATTCCCTTTATAGCTGCTTCTTTTCATTTCTCTCTTCATGGGATTTTGTATTGCCAGCCATCTCCTCCGAGGGTTCACTATAAAAGATACTTACATTAGCTCATATGATATACACAGACACATAAAGCTCAGCTCCTGCAAACAGAAAGGTCACAAAAACAGCAAAAACAGAGGCGGATAAGAGAATCTCTTCAAACTTTTTGCCTCTCATATTTTACCCGTAAACACTTAAACCTCTGTGAAACCTTTATTTATTCATTTATTTTACCTGCAGTGTTAGTGGAGAAAAGTGGATTGATATCTATTTACAGAAGTTGACAAATAGTTCGCTTGTTGGAACTTAAGTTTTCTTAGAAGAACATAGGTATATATGCCGATGTGTTTGTATAAGATCAGGTCCTTCCCAAACCATTAAACTATCGTTATTAATGGAGCAGCATCATTATGCAGACGTGACAGGTTTCATCTTTACTGACACCACCTGTCCACAAATAATGCTGCTAAGACAGGTGCCCGCCAGGCGGCACATAATAAAACACAAACAGTTCTGTCCAGCTGCCTTCTCGGTCAACGCCGTCCAGTGGCGTATCATGCGGCCTGGGAGGCTTTTGGTGCCTGGATTTTACGCTGAAATCACTGCAAAAGTGGTGGGTTTTGATGACTTTGGATCGCCATGGATTTTGCAGAGAATATGTACAGTATGTTCCTGTACAAGGATGTTGAATAAAAGGGCCGGTGTTTAGGATTGTGGGGGATATATTGGCAGCAATGGAATATGATATTCAAATCTATGTTTATTTGTGCATATGTATTTATTAAGCTGGTTTTGTTCATGGGGTAGAAACCTACAACTACCAGAATGCACTTCACCGCACCAGATCAATAAACATTCCCATTGGTGGGTGATGTAATGCGAACTCCTATGTGTGAAACAATGGCGGCTGGCGAGCAAGAAGTGACTTTGTATCACAATTAAATGGTAAGCTAAAACATGTTTCTGAAAACTTTTGAGCAGAGAAATATGCACAGAATACTGATTTATATTTAATCAGTGCTGCTTAATATTACTGTTTTTGTTGTTGGTGGTTTATCTACAAATACTGCCCTTATTGTTTTCATACAAAGCTGGTTGAAACTCCAAGTGTATTTCTCCTCTTTTTGCAGAAGCTATCTACCTGCTAACACATTCAGTTAATGGCCAACACGTCCCGGACGAGTCTATCAACTGAGCACATATATCCAAAATTTAGAGGTCAACATGCCTTCATATTAAAACAACTGTAGTGTGTGGCTCAGAAATATATTATTGATACATCTGAAGAGCATTTCAACCCTAAAAACTATCTTCTAAAAGTCAGCTATAAAACTAAAAGTCTAAAAGTCAGTTATAAAAGTAATATTATTATAGAATTTTAGCAAATTCTACAAAAAATGAAATGTACATACCTAGTCAATCAAAACTATCCAACACATCAGATGGAGACAACAGACACTGTATGATATAATTGAGTTTTTTTTATCAAATACTGCTACTGACAAAGTCATGCGAGTATCAGTGAGAACCTTGTTGTGTTGCACTGGATGAAATCAGCTCAATATTGTCTCGCTCAAGCTGGACCCTGATTCTGTCCAAAGAGGACACAGCTAACAGTGGACCAGCCCGTCCCACTCTCCTTCCATCTTTCTCTTTCTCTTTGTTCCATGCCAACACCCTATATGGTTTATATGGCTGCTTTCAAAGGCGGTCTCCGTAGCGACGCTGTGACCCCTGCTGCTGTCAACCAGGTCCTCAGTAGCAGGCCTGATTGATGGCCAAGGGGCGGCCATAAAGACTATCTGCTGCTGCCAGATTAGGATGGACAAACATGGCCTCTGATTGCCGACCAGCCAGGAATGCTTGTTTCTAAGGGAGAGCGTTCTGCGTCCATTTTCCACCCTCACCTTCACAGACGCGCATCATATGTTATAGATCTGAAGAATATCTGATGATGTAAACTTCCTTTACTTGTGCTGCCTTTAAACACCTTTCATCAGGCTATTTAACTATTTAACTATTAACTATCTGAAACCTGGAATGACATCACTTTTCCTGTGCTGCTTTCAGACACCTTTCACAATTATTTAAAGCTTTGAACCCTGTGTGATTTCTTTCAGAAACATATAAAAAAAAGGCAATAAGCAACTTGGAAGTAAACATTTTCACAAATTGCATTGGTTTGTATATATTTAGAAAATTATATTTTAAAACAAATGTATGGATTTTCAGCAGAAAAAAAGAGAAAAGCTAGGGAAAAACTACAGCTATATTTAAAATTATGTTTTATGAATAAATTATTATTCAGTTTCAGAGCACTTTATCCAAGTCTTGTTTGCCCTGTTTGTTTTTTCTTTTGTTTTCCTTTTCTCTTTTCTTTACTAATTTTCAGTTAATTTTCTTCTACTTTTTACTAATTTCTTGCCAATTTTGAGTCATTTCTGTTTTGATTGCATTCTTCCCATGTTTTTGAGAGACAATCAAGACAATTTTCTCATGTTTCTCAGGTTTAACCCTCTGGCACCTAAGCAAAGTGGTTTGATTTCATTCATATGGCCGAACTGGCAAGAAATGTCCCACAAAATTGCAAGAAAAAAGTAAAATGTGATTTAAAAAAGTCAGACTTTGTTTAATTTTCTTCACCTTTTTGGGTCATTTACTTGTTTTTGTTTTTACTTTTCTTTTTTGTGTGCTTTTCAAGCAATTTCTCATAATGTTTCACTAATTTCTCATAATTTTTTGGGCCTTTTTGGGCCTTGTGTTGTTAAGCCAAACACCCATGTTCATCATCATCATCATCCCATGTTTTGGAGGAAATCAAACCAATTTGCTCTGGTATCTGAAGGTTAAAGCATTCCTACTTGGAAGTGTATTCAGGAGTCACTCCACAAACGGCACCTTTCCATATCAGGTTACTCCTCTGTGAGATTCGGATGCAGTAAACAGGTTTACATGCTGCAGAACTCAACTTCAGTTCAAGCCTGTTCTGCAACCGAGCTGCTGGTGAGACAAAAAAAAGGAGGGGGAGGCTGTCACAATGTTCCTGTCCCGTCCTCTAATGTTCTGCTGGGCCTGTTCTTCTGGGAAAAGCCTTCATCCCCGCTCCACATGTAGGTCACTGGCCTTTTGTGTGCAACGATGCAAGCCCACCGAGTGTTTGACGTTTCCATACCGCTCTTACAGTCCCCAGGTTGTCATGGAAATACTTTGGGTAGCAGTAGCAGTGAAGTTACAATGGAGGAAAGAGCGAGCAAAGGGAGGAGGTCAATTAGCCCGGCCTCTTTTGTGAGCTCCGTCTCACTGTGGCCAAGTGTGTTGATTAACAGAGCTCTGACTAAAGGCGTTTGTTGACTTCAGGCAGAAAGCAGAACAGATTACTCAAATAAGCGGGAAAAACCTGGATGCCATTTATCACAGAGAAGCCTTGTAATGGACTGAAACTCTCTTTCCCAACTTCCCATGTTCTCTCTTCAGGAACATGGGAAGAAAATTATGAGTAACAAAAGAAGAAATGACCCAAAAATTAGCAAGCCTTTATGTATGCAGCTCCATATCTGTGGAATCTACTGCAGAAAGACTTAAAGTTGCACTCAACGGTTCCTCGAAGCCATTTCAAAGCCCTGTTACAGGACTTTAGTGTGTCATCTTCTATATGCCAATATCAGAGTGTATCTTTTAATTGTATTGTTTGTTATGGTTATTTATAGCATATATTAACATGTTTTTTTATTCCTTCCTTATGATAACTTTATTTTGTGTTGTTTTTGTGTTTTACATTGTTTATTTTATGGTTGTAAATTTTTGATTTTGTATTCTTCCAATGTTATCTGTCTGTAACTTTTATCACTGCCTGCCTTGGCAAGGACACTCTTGAAAAAGAGATGTTTAATCATAAGAGATTTTTTTCTGGTTAAACAAACAAACAAACAAACAAACAAATGAATAAATAACAAGCTAGTACAAGACAATTACAAAAAACAAATGTCAAATAAAAGAAAAGTAACCTAAACAACCTAAATAAAAAAGAAAATGACCTGGGAAAAGTGCCAAAAAGTATTTTAATTTTGTAACATAATTTTAAAATATTTAATCATGATAATTATAAATATATATATTTTTCCTAACTTTTTTCTTCTTTCTCTTAGTATTTTTTTCCTAGCTTTTTAAAAATATTTTCTTAATCTATCAATTGTGACACATTTCTTATCAAGTTGCTTATTGTCTTTTTTCCCATGTTTGCATTTTGCAAAGGTTTAAATAAGGCATCTGAAAGCAGCACAAGAAAAGTGATGTTGCTCGAGGTTACAATAGATATTAGACTTATGTGGATTAATGACTGTATTGAACCATCCCCAAAAAACCTGAATGGTCCTCTCCTGAATGTTCGTTAAGTTGGTCATCTACTGAGCTGAAGTGTGCGGTAAAAGAGCTCTGAACAACTGTCTCTGAACAAAATGTCTATGTTATATCTATACATGATAATAGAGTGGGCATTAATGCATCAGAGTGTGTTAGTGTAAGAAAAGCCAGGACACAGTGGGCAAATCTTTTTGTTTTCACAACAGAAATCTTCCAAACCTTGAATGTCGTTGGGTAGATCAGGGCCATGTCATGTTGTGTGGCCATGTTGCTCTGGGATGCACAGGGAAATGCCTCAGCATCTCCTGCTTTGCATTTATGTTGACTGCCACTGTTTTTATGACCCAGTTCACTGGATTGTAGTTGACCCACTCCAGCACCGCCCTGTTCTCACCAGCTGTCAGCTTTACAAGGAGTTTGCTACAATGAAATGAGTGTCGAGGTTAAAGGAAAATTCTGTTTCCTTCTTTCTTTTTTAACAGCCTTGGTCGTGGAGTTTCCTAAGCCCTTTATTATAGGGGTCTAAATCTTTCCGTTAAAGTAAAGGCATTTTGTCGTATAGGTGTCTATTAAATAGATGTTATTTAATGCTTTGTTCAGATTTTATTGCAACACCTGCAATAATTGATTTGAAACAAGCTGCAGAAGTGATAATGACTGGGTTTCCACATGCCTGAAATAAAAATGTATTAAAAACAAAAAGAAAAAATAAAATAAAATAATAATCCTTTGGGTGATAAAGTACAAGTGGGTCCAGACATGCAGATTATGAGACAATGGGCCCCTGGGCACAGATATGCAGAGGGCCACTCCACGTCTCCTACACTAGAGCAAGACACACAGACTTTGTGGTGGTTTTGCATCCTGTTGTAGTTGTTATGCAAATTTTTTGTGGTTTTGTGTCTCTTTGAGGTAATTTTGAGTCTTCTTTAGTCTTTTTTTTTGTTGCTTTGTAGTCATTATGTGTCACCTTGTGGTTGTTTTGTGCCTATTTGTAGTCTTTTTACATCTCCTAGCAGTTGTTTTGTGTCTCTTTGTAGAAGTTGCATTTCTCCTTATGGTTGTTTTGTTTCTTTCAGTCGTTTATGTCTCCTCATGTTTTTTTTCGGTGTCTCCTTGTAGTTGTTTATGTCCCATTGTGGTCATTTTGTGTTTCTTTGTGGTGGTTTTGCATTGTTTTGTAGTTATTTTGTGTCTGTTTGTATTCATTTTATGTCTTAATGTGGTTGTTTTGTGTCTCTTTGTAGTAGTTTTGAGGGTCCTTGTGGTTATTTTGTGTCTCTTTAGAGTTGTATATGTCTACTTGGGGTTGTTTGTCTCTTTGTGGTTATTTGTCTGTTATTTTTGTTGTTATTTTGCATGTCTTTTTCTTCATTTTGTGTGTTTTTTTACGAATGCCTTTCCATGTAAGCAGCATCCAAATGTTGCATATGCTCGAAATTGAACTTATCTCTTCTACCTTCAGTTGTTGCGCAGTTTAATAGACCTTCATTAAAACCTTCTCTATAAGCTATAATTTAAAAAATACAATGAACTCAACCTCAATCAGCAACAACAATGTAAAGCTGTGACTCTCATGGTGAATTACCAACAGAGACACTAACTCAAAAATGTCAATGCTGTAAAGCAGTCAACAACAGATGCCAGAATATGTCAACAAAGGAAGAGGGTCTGAGGCAGTCACACAAAGGTTTCGCCTTCGCTAAAATTGCAAAAGAGAGCTCAAATGATCGAACTCTGTTTTTAACTTTTCGAAGCCCAATAAAGACTCTTAACAGAAAATACAGTGTGCTTTATATTGTCTTTGAGAATCATATTTGCAAGTCATTGCACTAGGGATTTGTCTGCTGTGTTAGCCCAGAGAGGCACACAACAGTACAATATGAACTTATAATGCAAAGAAACACAATACAAGGCAACATTGTGCATATCTCTGAACTTTGTCCTGTCAGTGTATACAGACAGGTGGCAGCTTTTATTGTGGTGCTACATATAAACCTGTAATGGGTTTTACTGCAGTGACACAGCAGTGTGGCATCTGTTTTGTGCTCTGTTGTTTGTATTCAGGCTGAGTTAGATGATAATTCTGTCCAGAGAAATAATGTTTTCTTGGATACTCGTTCAAATGCAGAGCAGCATCAGATTAATGCATTAATTTGCTGACAAGGAACATGTTTCGACTTTATCATATACTTAACATGGAGAATTGTTGTCTATCTCTGTTTATCTTCTTATTATGGAACTGAGAAGTTTGTAATTTCAGAAAGTTCTGAATTAAGCAACACAAGAGGGTGTGCTTTAACTTCATTTGAGCACAACAGTGATGTAGTACCAAGGTCCGCAAGCATCACAAGCTGCAAAAAAAAAAAAAAAAACATTTTCCATCTACAGATTTAGCTATTACATCTGCAAACTTTACTTGTATTTTTAAGCTAGTAGCCCCATGTCACAGCACAGCTGATGGAGGATGCCAAACATGTTCAATAACTCAAAAGCAAAAGTCTAACCCTAAATTCATGAAAAAGGAGATATCATTTGCAAAATTCACATGTTGTTATCTAATGAAATATTCCACTTCTTAATGGCATTCAGCCATTCAAAAACAACGTTTTCACTGCGGTCCCAAGCACTTAGCCTTTATTTCCCATCATGCCCAGTGTTGGACTGAGAAGCTTTAGTTTCCCGTTAAGTTTATATTCATACAGACAATTGTCATTTTTTTTGTCAATGTTTATAATATGTCTGTTCAGAACATGGTGGTCTATGATGTTATTGTCATCTTTGTGTTGGTTAGTTACTTTTCATTTTTTCAGCTGTATCCTCTACTAGGAAGCTGTCTTCAAATGCTTCTTGGCCAATTCCAGATATAGTATGATGATTATACGATTTCTCAAAGTAATTTTTCTAGTGATGTAGAAGGGGTACTGTCTTGCAAACTTGAGCACATTCTAATATTTTGTGGACCAATCAGACTGTTTTTTTTTTTTTGGAACTACATTTCCATTGATTAGATTAAACACAGATAAACAGTAGATACCATTAATATTTATTATGAAGTATCTATTATCTCATTATATACAGTGGGTACGGAAAGTATTCAGACCCCCTTAAATTTTTCACTCTTTGTTATATTGCAGCCATTTGCTAAAATCATTTAAGTTCATTTCTTTCCTCATTAATGTACATACAGCACCCCATATTGACAGAAAAACACAGAATTGTTGACATTTTTGCAGATTTATTAAAAAAGAAACACTGAAATATCACACGGTCATAAGTATTCAGACCCTTTGCTGTGACACTCATATATTTAACTCAGGTGCTGTCCATTTCCTCTGATCATCCTTGAGATGGTTCTACACCTTCATTGGAGTCCAGCTGTGTTTTAATATACTGATTGGACTTGATTAGGAAAGCCACACACCTGTCTATATAAGACCTTACAGCTCACAGTGCATGTCAGAGCAAATGAGAATCATGAGGTCAAAGGACCTGCCTGAAGAGCTCAGAGACAGAATTGTGGCGAGGCACAGATCTGGCCAAGGTTACAAAAAAATTTCTGCTGCATTTAAGGTTCCTAAGAGCACAGTGGCCTCCATAATCCTTAAATGGAAGACGTTTGGGATGACCAGAACCCTTCCTAGAGTTGGCCATCCGGCCAAACTGAGCAATCGGGGGAGAAGAGCCTTGGTGAGGGAGGTAAAGAAGAACCCAAAGATCACTGTGGCTGAGCTCCAGAGATGCAGCCAGGAGATGGGAGAAAGTTGTAGAAAGTCAACCATCACTGCAGCCCTCCACCAGTCAGGGCTTTATGGCAGAGTGGCCCGACGGAAGCCTCTCCTCAGTGCAAGACACATGAAAGCCCGCATGGAGTTTGCTAAAAAACACCTGAAGGACTCCAAGATGGTGAGAAATAAGATTCTCTGGTCTGATGAGACCAAGATAGAACTTTTTGGCCTTAATTCTAAGCGGTATGTGTGGAGAACACCAGGCACTGCTCATCACCTGTCCAATACAGTCCCAACAGTGAAGCATGGTGGTGGCAGCATCATGCTGTGGGGGTGTTTTTCAGCTGCAGGGACAGGACGACTGGTTGCAATCGAAGGAAAGATGAATGCGGCCAAGTACAGGGATATCCTGGACGAAAACCTTCTCCAGAGTGCTCAGGACCTCAGACTGGGCCGAAGGTTCACCTTCCAACAAGACAATGACCCTAAGCACACAGCTAAAATAACGAAGGAGTGGCTTCACAACAACTCTGTGACTGTTCTTGAATGGCCCAGCCAGAGCCCTGACTTAAACCCAATTGAGCATCTCTGGAGAGACCTGAAAATGGCTGTCCACCAACGTTCACCATCCAACCTGACAGAACTGGAGAGCATCTGCAAGGATGAATGGCAGATGATCCCCAAATCCAGGTGTGAAAAACTTGTTGCATCATTCCCAAAAAGACTCATGGCTGTATTAGCTCAAAAGGGTGCTTCTACTAAATACTGAGCAAAGGGTCTGAATACTTATGACCATGTGATATTTCAGTTTTTCTTTTTTAATAAATCTTCAAAAAGGTCAACAATTCTGTGTTTTTCTGTCAATATGAGGTGCTGTGTGTACATTAATGAGGAAAAAAATGAACTTTTTGATTTTAGCAAATGGCTGCAATATAACAAAGAGTGAAAATTTTAAGGGGGTCTGAATACTTTGCGTAACCCACTGTATATTACCAAGACATTACAGCGTTGGTTGCCATGTGCTTGTGTTGTCCAAACATAACCACGTCCAGCGTCATCCCACCATGTGCATTTGTTGACATCACAGCGTAATCCCGAAACATCAACAGCAGACACAGAAGGATACCTAAAGCGTAATAAATAGACGTGGAAGCTCACTGCAAAGTAGCAACCTGAGATGAACTGCAAAGTGGCAATCTATGCCGAAAACATGTTCTTTGCAGTTTGGCTGCTCTGACACCGCTAATACATTATATTTAAAGAAGCACCTCTCATTTGAGTTACACTGACTTACTAAACCTTGACTTTAAACATTTATTTTGGATCCATAACTGACACTCTTTAAGAACATAAACCCCTCTGTACTTGTTGAAACCTTTGGGGATCTATTGGTCCCTGCTCATTCTCTTCAGTGAAGTTGTTGTTCAGATAGATGAACAGGCGACAAGAGAGGAGGGCACGAGGGAGAGTGATGTCCAGAAGTCTCAGTGAGGAGGAGTGTTTGTTCTTGTGGGCTCTTGTCCAGTTTCTGTCACTGAGAGGGGGTACCTTAGTGGAATACCAATGGTTGGCTTTGTCTCAATCACTCTTTGTCTGGATCACTGGCTTCTGGGCATTAGGGATGTTAAGGCTTTACTCCATCAGCCTTACTCTCAAGTACATCAGTCTCTGTATGAGTCTGTCTAGACAGGTGTGTGTAAAGCCACACTAGACAAGAAGTTCATATTTAAGGATTGTGCCAGTTGTTGTACTTTTAATTAATTGAGCTCAACACGGTAACAGTTTTGGAAATTAGAATATGATTTGGAGGGCGAATCATATTCTGACTGATTTGTCTAAAAAAATGTGTGTAAACTACTGTATAATGTTGCTGTTTCTGATGTGCAATGAGCCTAGATTAAAATGCATAAAAAGTATATTATTGCTCTTCCCAATAGAAGTGTGTAATCATCTATATGGGTATAGAATACCACGTGATAAAAAGCAGGAGACAGTTCTAACAATTTCACTTCATAGTTTTAACCCATGTGTTGCCTTTACTTTCAGTATACACAACTTGTCCTAAGGGTCAAAAATGATCCACCTTCACTAAAACCCTAAAATAAAGCAGCTTGGTTGAAGCCCACATCTATTTTGCATGAAGAAACAACCTGTTTTTCATCACAAACTTTGTGAATATCCAGGTTTTCCCTTCTTCACATTGCAGAAAGACTGCATTTTAATCAGTGGAATCCATTTGTTTTATTACAACAAACATGTCATAACTGTTTTCTTTACTACAGCAGAGGTTGAGTAATATTACTATTATTATTATTATTATTATTATTATTGCTAAAGGTACCTCATGGATGTAAACATTTTTTGTAGAAGGAGAAGAAATGCGCAAAAAGTTGTTTTAAATGCATTTGATTACAGGGAAACGATAACAGTTAAGTGTGAAAAGTAATTATTATTATTATTCTTTAGTGAGTTTTATTAGAAATTCTATCACAACCAAAACTCCAGAAATACTTTATAGTCAACTAGCTTAATACAGAGGACAGTGTGTTATCAAGCATTGGTGGCATGGAATTCATTGCCAAGTTTTTTGATTTCTGAAAGTAATACAATATGGTTTCACAAAAAGTGAAGATTACATTTATTCAAACAAGGAACAGTGTAGAACACCATATGTGATATATACTTTTTGATGGTTTTGAAAATTCAAGCAGGTTCAAATCCGGCCTCAGCCCTTTGCTACATTTACACCATGCTGTAAAGGTGAGGTAAAGTTAAATTAAATTTAACAATCATTATTAAAATGTATTGTTTGTTTATAGTTCATTTGGATTGAAATTTAGTGTTACTTCATTATTAGCTCATTTGAGGACATTATTAAACTGCTGTTTGATATTTTATCTTTATTATTAAAATAGGACCGCCCCTTGTAAATTGCCACTTTTGATTTTTGGAAGAAGAAATCCCCCCAAGCCTTGCACATCTGCATCCTTGCCATCCTTTTCCATTTGTTTTGAGTCTTAATCCGGTTACAAAAACAGGTAAGACCCAAGAATGTGGGCTCGACTCAGGTGATATCAGCAAACTCTGTCAACTCAGGCAAAAAAAAAAAAAAAAAAAAAAAACATAAGGCAAAAGGCAAGGTCAAAATTTAAAACTGGTCAAAAACTACAAAAACTTACTAGGAAACACACTAGGGATAGCTAAACTGCTGACACGAAGGACAAGACAAACTGGCACGGAAGGGAAGAACACACAGACTAAAAACTCTTTGGAAGGGATGACAACCAGACACAGGTGCAGCACATTAGGGCGGGGCAGGTAATCAAACAGGCAGGAAACACAGGAGGGCAGGAAGTAAAGAGAACTGAAATGAAATATGTGAGTATCAAATGTGTATTGCAGTTTGGTTGAGTCCGATGTTTCACAGTGGGAACAGGGGTCTGTTCCACTCTGCTGAATATTTGTGAACGACTAAATAATGTGCACTGGTTTACTCAATAGGAGCAAAATATTTGTTCATAAGGATAACGCAAGACTCATGCAGAGCTCATTGTAATAGTAAATGGGAATTTACAGAACTCTGCGATATGCATAAACATAACCTGTCTGTTGTTCTCCAAGAGTATTTAGGCAAAGAGGGAGGTTAACATACCCAAATATAAACCTAACAAATAGGCCTAGCAATAAATATCTCATATAAGGAAGTGCATTATTGTTGTAATTTCATATATAGTAGAGCTTTAAACAAACTACTTTTTTTTACCATGAATTTGTGACTTTAATCTCAGAAGTTTTTGTATTGGACAACCCCAACCCCACAGCTTCTGGCTCCATTTCATTTTCTTTTTTAAATCTAGTATAATGGTATTGTAAGGATGCAGCAAGGATGACATTTTTTTGTAGGTTAACACAAAAGTTAATGGTTCCCTCAACATAAATGTCAATTGTTTTTTTCCATTGGATTTTGGATTAGGCTATTAAGCTATAAACTGAAGTTTATGATAGTTACAAATATTAATTTTTATGATTTTTGAAGCCAAAGTGCACTCGCCAGAAGTAAGCTAACATCAGGCTATATGTGACATATTGAGAACCCAAGCACTGACACAATACACAAGACAAGGTCTTTAACAATTAAGAGTGTTTATTATCTACAGTGGAAATGAGCGGGAGGGGGAAGGTGAATGAAGCCGGGCCTTTCACCGAGCGTGAATTTTCCGTGCAGTCTCCACGTGTTTCCAGATAAAGGCAAACAGTTCATACCAGGGTGACGTTATTTCTCCGTGAGGCTTTGGGTGCTCGGGTGAGCGTATGGAGCCAAGGCAGGAGAGCAAGCAGGCAGGCAGGCAGGAATGCAGGTAGATGGATACACGAGGGGCAGGAGTAACAAAGCATGGAGCAGAGGCGACCCCGAGCCAGCAGGAAAAAACACAAGGAATGAACCCCACAGGCAAAATCCAAAAACTCGAGAAACAACAGGAAAAAACACTTTGAGGCAGTGAGGAACATCTACCATATAGTAGGAGTAATACTCCGGCAACTATTAGGTCTGAGACAGCAGCTTAATGTTGCGTTCCAATCAACTCGGAAGTCCGAGTTGAAAACTCCAACCTCTGACTTCAGAGCGTTCCAGACATACCGTGTCGGAAGTATCATAAAAATGGCGGTCAATGACAAGTGAATGTTCTTTTGGCAAGCGGCAAAAAAATTAAACAGTGATAACATTAGCCTTCTGGCATATTTCAATGAAGAAGATGAGAGGAAACAACGTGTATGTCACGTCTACTCCTCTTCCATGTCTCCTCGGTGCCGTTCCTTGGTTTTATTGTGGGTGAAGGCAGCCTTCAAATGGACCCTTCCAAGGTCTCTGCTGTTGCCTCCTGGCCTGTTCCCAAGACCCGTAAACAGTTGCAGCGGTTCCTGGGTTTTGCTAACTTTTACCGCCACTTTATCAGGAACTACAGTTCTGTGGCTGCTCCCCTCACCGCCCTTACCAGCTCCAAGGTCCTGTTCCGGTGGTCTTCTGCGGCCGGGGAGGCGTTCCAGAACCTGAAGGCCAGGTTCACCTCTGCCCCCATCCTCCAGACTCCTGACCCAGACCGGCAGTTCGTGGTGGAGGTGGACGCCTCAGACACAGGGATTGGGACCGTCCTCTCTCAACAGGCTGCGTTGGACCAAAAGCTCCATCCCTGTGCCTTCTTCTCCCGTCGCCTGTCCCCTGCAACTATGACATTGGAACGGGACCCCAATTCTCCTCAGTCTTCTGGAGGGAGTTCTGCCGCCTTCTGGGGGCCTCTGCCAGTCTGTCCTCCGGCTACCATCCCCAGTCCAACGGGCAGACGGAGAGGGCCAATCAGAGCCTGGAGATGGCCCTTCGGTGCATGGCCTCACAGGATCCCCCCTCCTGGTCACAGCAGCTTCCCTGGATCGAGTACGCACACAACAATCTGCCCAGCTCTGCCACAGGCCTCTCTCCATTCCAGTGTGCCTACGGCTACCAACCCACCTTGTTTCCCACTTTGGAGAGAGAGTCTGCCTGCCCGTCCGTTCAGACCTTCATCTGCCGTTGCAGACGAACCTGGGTTCGAGTGTGTGCCACCCTTCAACGCTCAGTCCAGCGGTACGCCTCTGCTGCTGACAATCGTCGGCGATCCCCGGCTCCGGATTACCAAGTGGGCCAGAAGGTCTGGCTGTCGACCCAAGATCTTCCCCTCCATGTTGACTCCCGTAAGCTGGCACCCAGGTTCGTCGGTCCATTCCCTATTCAACAGATCATCAGCCCGACGGCAGTCCGTCTCCGGCTTCCCCGCACCACGTGTCCAAGCTCAAGCCTGTGCACGAAAGCCCGCTGTCCCCTGTGGTGCCACCTCCTCTTCCTCCTCGCCTGGTCGACGGGTCCCCAGCATACACAGTTCGACGCCTGGTCCAGTCTCAACGCCGTGTGAGGGGTCTCCAGTACCTCGTCGATTGGGAGGGATACGACCCTGAAGAAAGGTCTTGGGTCCCATCCCGTCACATCATGGATCCAGACCTCATCGTCATCTTCCATTGTCCCCACCCCAACATGCCTGCTGGTTCTGCTGCTCCGCCACGGGGTCGTCGCCTTCCTGCCGGAGATTCATCCCAGCCTGACGTTCCTGAGGGGGAGGCCGTCGATGACGCTTCTGCCGCCCTGGTGCCTGCCTTGGCCGGGTCAGACTCTCTGGGGTCCTGATCCTTCCGTCCTGTTTTTCCCCCCTCCTCCCGCCCGGCTTGGGTTTTTCTTGTCTTTGTTGTTGGTGGTGGTTTTGTTTTTTTTTTGGGTTTGTCTGTTTTTTGTTTTTTTTTCTCTCTCTCCTTTTGGGATGTCAGGGGCCATCCCTTGGGGGGGGGGGGGGGGGGGGGTTTCTGTCACGTCTGCTCCTCTGCAGCCTCTCCTCACACACCTCTCTCCTAATCCACCTGATTTCTTCCACCTGTGCTTCCCTCTCTCTCTCCCTCTGCCTGGCTGCACCCTGGTCAGCAGTAACCACCTCCACCTGTTGCTCATTTCCTGTCTCCGCCTGTATAACCTGCCCTGTGTCTCACCCTCAGTGCCAGATTGTTCTTTGTGATGAGAAACTTTCCAGCATTCCGTTCCTCCCTGCCTGCCTGTTGCCAACTCTGTCCATCACTGACTAACCTACTTCATCTCTGCCCCGGTGATCCGGCCTGTCTTCCGATTTCCGGCACCGAGTGTGATCTGCGCCTTCCTCCCTCCTGCTCCCTGAGACAGGGAGGAATTCAGCGAGCCTGCTCTCCGGTGAGATCCGCCATCGTTGGGGTGGATTCGACTGCTCTACTCAACTCACCTGCTCTGCTCTTCCGGTGGGTTCCGCGCCCAAAACCACGTCATCGGTTCAGCCAGCTCAAAGGTTCGACTCGGCGGATCACCAAAGTGGACTTTGTTGTTGAGACTGTGATTTTGCTCGCTTTTGGCAATAAAGCCTCTGAAAGACTCTGTCCGGTCCCTGTGTTGCTTTTGGGTCCAACCACTAGCCCTGACAGTGTAAGGTAAAATGCCTTTATATATTTAATTTTACATTGTATTTGTATTCTCAAACAAATTGCCTTCTACTCGTACTATATATAGCTATATACTACTATATATATAGCTTACGAACGCTACTGTAGCATTGCTGTGTGAACACATAATGTTAAGTAAATTCTTCCATTCTTTATATTTAATGAAAATATTTGGCTTTTCAGTGGATGCTGCCATTTTTGTGTGATGTCAGATGAGCGAATCTCTGTGAAGTCAGGCTAGATTTTTTTCTCCGCCTTTCTGAGTCAGAGCTCCGACTTCAGTGGCCATTCCAGTGCACTTTTTCAAGTCGGAAGCCGACTTCCGAGTTGATTGGAACGCAGCATAAGTACTCCACCAGCTCATCAGGAGATTGCCTGCACCTGGCCCAGCCTGCTGGGAAAGACACAGAAGGATATGCGGACAGGAAGAACACATACAGAAGTGGAGGAGGGAGGCTGCATGGCAGCCAATCATGACACTATAGGCCTAAACAAACTACAGCAAACTACACCACTGTCACATGACTTCAACCTCACTATTACAAAGAGGCTGTAAAGGTGTGTTCGGGGTGACGGAATTTGTAGTATTATTTAGCCTCTTGTTGGCCTTTTTTAAGACACAAAAGTTTCAAAATTTACCAGTGGGGTATTTAATTGCAAATTTTGTATTGTAGAGTGAAAGGTAAAGTCTCTTATGACAAACCAAACCATCTCATCAGAACAGGTTTATCATATAAGTCATGCTGCTTCTAGACTGAAGAGTCATGATATATATGTCAGTAATGGAAAATAAGTGATAAGGGTCTTGAGTGTATTTCAGTCAGCCACAAAGTCAAACTTTAGCTTCTT
Source organism: Plectropomus leopardus (assembly GCF_008729295.1). Classification (NCBI taxonomy): domain Eukaryota; kingdom Metazoa; phylum Chordata; class Actinopteri; order Perciformes; family Serranidae; genus Plectropomus; species Plectropomus leopardus. Next base: position 1,965,546 of record NC_056468.1, read on the forward strand.
TCTCTTTTGCCCAAATCTGGATTTGGGGTCCAATGTTTAAATCTATGACCTTTACAATTACTGTTGTGAAAACGCATGCATTTGATGTCAGAGGGCACACAAAAGCTTTTCAAGCATGCATGACAATCCGCTAGATGAAAGCCATCCAAACAGTCAAACTGCACAGTTTACTGTACAATGATTACACGAGTAGTCCTAATCTTTTATTGCCTATTATGTAAAGCCATAAAACAGACTCTATATAAACTTCTATAGCATTTACTTTCAAGAATGCTATAGAAGGCTAAAGAAGGGTTATGTGGTAAAAATGTCTCCCATCCTGCTGCGGTTGATGAACTCTCTGTGCCAAATGCTTGACACTGCTTGCGTAAGTGGCTTCTTTTAAAAAAATTACTGCATTTGCATGACAAAGGCAATGGCTTCAGGGTACTAAAATGGGAGGGAGGGGTTGGGGGTCTGCAGGGAGGCAGGAGACAGACTGGGATTCTTGGACAGACACACTGGGATCGCTGGCTCTCACCCAGTCAGGAGACCAGAAACTCTGGATATGGTCAGTATTCAAGCGAAGGTACTGGATGAGGAGTCTGGACCAGATCTGGGTTTGATCAAACCTCACATGGAGTTTGTTCACAGATTACGCGAAGAGACATTCTGCTGCTCTGAGAAGAAAATGGGCAGAGTGCAACAATGAATCAGCAGATTCTCTCAAGAATTTATGAAAACTACCTGTTAAGGAGTGACACACTAATAGGGTCTTGTATTTACTTTGTTACTTTTTTAAGATTGAAATTCATCTGGATCCAACGGAAATATTTTCTAGGTAAGGTCAGTGGTTTATTTCAGTTGGAGACTACACTGGCTTAGAGATGACTGGAGCCCTGCGTACCGGACTTATACTCTTCTATTTTATGGTAATAACAATTCTATACTTGATAACATAACAAGAGACATGTAAAATAGTATATTTAATCAACTTGTGTTAGTTCTACTCAATACATTAACTTTGGAATATTTAAATACAACAATGATAACTATGTTAACAAAAAAATCCATTAACTATCTGTTTTTCAAATGGAGAATAAACTCTGACTTATGCATGATGTTTACGGACAAATGCTGCAGAGTAACTGACGAAATAATAAAGTAAACTTTACTTTTCCTCCTGTAGGTGGTGTGTGAGAGTGAGCCGACACATGCTGGGTCAGACAGAGTGGGGGACTCACATGGTGAGACTGTTAATCACTTTTGGTGGCCATTTAGAGGCCATCTCAGTTCAATTCATAATATACTGGTTTCTCTTGTCAGTTTTCTTAATCCATCAATAAATTATGAAATACTAGCGCTGTCAGCTTCAGCACATTATTTGGATTCCGATTAAAATTTGGTTTTTTTTGTCTTTTTTTTTTTTTTTTTCTAAATAAATCACGGGCAATCCTGGCCAACATTGCTGTCTGCAAGAGGCTGAGTTTTACAGCCATGGTGATGATACCAGTATCATATGAAACTAGAAGACCTGAAGAATCCAGTGGCACACATGTCATGCTAGCTTGTCAGGAAGAGGGATACATATTGCCCCAAAGTTAAACTAAACTTAGGGAAGGAAAAATGGCATGGTTATTTCTAAGGTGTCCCTTAATCTCTCGCCTCAAGATATCTAATGAAAATAGGTTTTTGTCTCCCCTTTACAGACATGTCCACTTTATGCTAAGCAGTTTTTTTGCATGCAGTAAAAATATGTTATTTTCACCTATTGTATTTGAATATTTCTGCATATCAGGGTCACTAAACATTCTTAAGATTGCTACCACCTATGAGCTGAGTGCACAGGTTCAGCTAATCAGACTGAAGTCTGCAGGTAGTCACACTGCCAAAGACAGCAAAGCACTATTTTGGAGAGTGTGAATCACTATAAACCTGTGGATAAAACTAAATCCAAGAAGTTGACTTGGTTCTGCTTCACAAAATGTGTGAAAACTGACTGCAGACCAGTCACAAGATGGAAGGCTCAGGTTTAAGTTACATTCAAAGGTTGGTATGTTGTGATCAGTCATTTTTTATAGTTTGATGCATACAGAACCTGTACGATTCAGAGAAAGCAACTAAACAAGAATTTCTAAATAGTGCAAATATTGTCATTTGATTCCCAATCAAGACAGTCTAGTGAGATTTGCTTTAACTTGTTGTTATGGACATCAAAACTGTTTTGACATGCAAAGCAATTCTAAACATTAAATAAAAACACATGGTTGATCGAGATTTATTATTGAAATGATCATATGACAGCCCTAGTAATTACATATTAGATTAATGTCTCATTATTTTCCATGCATGCCTGTTGTGATTGTTTTCTGTGTCTCACTCTCCAGCACAACTCAGACTGGTCCATCTAACCTCCCATTGGGCCTTCCAGCTGGTCAATGACTCGCTGGCTTTCTCCAGAGCTCACAGCTTCTGCAGAGGCCAGTTCAGCTCCCTTGCCAATGCAGAACAGTTAAAGGAGCATGAGGGAGTCTTGGAGCTGCTTCGTCAGACTGGACTTCGTCCGCCCATCTGGGTCGCGGATCCCAGCAAAGCAGCCTCCAAGCCTGTGGCCCTCTCCAAACAGTGTGAGTGCAATCAGTGGACCTACAAACGAATAAAGTGAGTTAAGAAATACAAAACTGTAATTTGATTAATATATTCCTCTTCTTTTAGATATACAGTTCTTAGCTCTAAACTTCCCAAAGGACTCCCGGCAGGGCTTTGCTCGTGTCAACATGTCCTTTCCCGCCCTGTCGTCCATCAGTGTGTGTGTTCGAGTCCAGTGGAACCAAAAGTGGAATGAGGTGTCCACCATCTTTTCCTATGCTGCTCCTGTCTTTACCAACGAGTTCCAGCTTAGAGGCCAAGTGGACATGCAGGGACGCATCCTCCTGGCGCTCATCATCCATGGGAAGCACCTTCCGTATAAGGCATCTTTCCCCAATGATGGAGCTTGGCATCACATCTGTGTCACGTGGCGGCAGAGCAGCAGCCACTGGGGTATCTATGTGGATGGGGACAGGAAGGACATGGGCTCAGGCACAGACACTTCCAGGAATATCCATGGGGATGGAATACTTATTCTGGGTCAGGACCAAGATTCATTTGGAGGGAATTTCACAGAGCCCTTTTTTGGAAATATTACTGACGTGAATGTTTGGAATACTTCTCTGGAAACAAGACATGTCCGTGCCCTCAACGCATGTTCACCGATGACCCAGGAAGTGCTTTTCAATTGGAATCTTAATTATCTAAGCAGCCACCCAGTGGTCAAAGAGATGCAGGTCCCTCTGTTTTGCCCAGGTAAGAGCACATTCTATATGTTGAGTCCCATTTCACAGGCTGTCTCTTTCAATTCAGCTTTTATCATGGATGACCAGGATTGATCCTTTCCAAAAGGGTCAACCAAATGTCTCTGTTTGTAAGGGGCAGAACAACCTGTAAGTGAGTGTTCAGACAGGATACTAGCCTTGTTTAAAAGGGGCTTTGTTGGTGGGAGGTTGTTTCAGGGACCGTGTGTGGCCAAGTTTAACATTTTGCAAGTTGACACTGCTAGTTTTGTTTGTTTTATTTCAAAGCATTCATTGCATAGGAACTAGGGATGTCAGTTTTGGTTAAATTTGCTTTCAAAAAGCTGACATTCAATAACCAAGACTAAGCGGTTAATTTTTAAGAAAAAAAACACAGACATGAAATACAAAAAAACCCCAAAAACCTGTTACTCCATAGTGCTGCATTTCAAAGTGCTCTCTATTTGGGAGTTAAAATTTTAATGTTTTGTGATGTAAACGTTAACATGTGGAAACATGCCCACTGCCTAGTCTTCGATCTTCATTTTCTTTGCCACTCTGCAATGCGCACCACCTATGATTGGATTGAAGAAAGTCTGAATACAGTCATGGAGGCGGGCTCCCATTCCTTCCTATGAAAGCTGCTCTTTGGCTCTTTTTTAAGGTATAAAATACGGCACTTGGACTTACAGTGGCCAAACATGGCCGAGTGTGCCCATACAGGTAATTTCCACCGGCGGAGTGACTGACTTACGGTTTAGCACTTTGTTAGCTTGATTTCAGTCTATAAAATTTAATCTTGCAGCTCTTTTGGACTTTCCAAATGTTATCGAACTGGGTGGATTAAATCTAGATACTGAAATGAGTCGTTTCGCGAGGGTTATGATGTTCACAAAAAATATCCACTGATTTACAGATGTCTCTTTACTGATGTAAATCAATGGGAAAAAGTCTTTCTGAGCCCATGGGATCATCTGATGGACTGGGAGAGTGTAATTCCACTTTTGGCCAATATGTAAAATTTGCATCAGAGCCTGGTGCACTTCGTGGGGGCTTGGCATCACCTGGGTCGAGTGTGAGCTGTTGTTAGTTAGTTAGCGAAAATTGCCACCCTGATTATTCGGCAGTCTGCCGAATGACAGAATGCACTGTGCCTACATCATGCCTACCCACCAGTCTCGCTCTAAAGTCGCCCCAGTGAGTAAGCAGCTTCATTATGACCCCTTTAGCATTAACTTTGTTAGCACCACTAGCCATGCTGACACTGCTACCGGTGGTAACAGAGCTAAGAGTTAACTATGCTAAAGGAGGTTTACAGCTCATAATTGAGTTGCTTATTCAATGGGGCAAGAGTGGCCAGAGGTTGGACAGCATATTCCCAAAACAATGCTTTTGGGTTTGTTCTTAGTGGAAATGAAATGTATACATTGAATGACCCACACTGGTAGCTAGCTTCTACCAGAGTGAGGTGGAGTGCCGTACAGTAAACCAAAGTGAAGCAAAATTAACCTACAGACCAATACATGTTACAGGTCAAAAATAGTCTCTGCAGTTAGCCATTTAAATTACTATATTTAACATAGCAGGGCATGCAAAGTTTACTGTGGAATAAATGATTACTTAAAGGTCCTGTGTAGGATTTAGGACAGGGGTTGGGAACATTTTGTTAATAGTGCTCCTACATGCTTGGCACATGGGAGAAGTTTCAAATGCCAATAAATCCTATAGGCCTATGTAGACCATACTAGACGTATTATTTCACCGGCACTCCCTTTCATTTTTACTTCTAAAATAATCTGGATAAACTGTTGGCTTGTTTCCAATCTGTCTGTCTGAACGTTTCTTGCCTTGTTGAACTTTGCTGTCAAAGTTCAACAAAAGAAATTGCTAGACTAACATTGTCACTAGCCTGGTCACACACTGACAGACTGACATTTAAAAATCCTTAATTCCTGTGCTGATGCTCATGCTGCATCTTTGCATCATGCTTATATAAGTCAAGTTGAGTCAATTTCATTGAATTTTATTTGTAAAGCCCATTATCACAAATCACAGTTTGCCTCAGAGGACAGCATACAACATCCCTCTGACCTTAGACCCTCACATCGACTAAAGAACCCCCCCCCCCCAAAAAAAAAAAAAAACTACTAGAGCCTCTGTTATGGAGAAGTCTAACTTTACCAAAACTGTTCATTAATCAAACTGAGTTTGTGTCCATTCCTAAAAGGTCAGTGAGGAAAAGTACTACAAAATTCTTTAAAGCAAATGTTATCTTGATCTTTAAAACCAAATATGACTGTGCCCCCACTCAGCCCACTTTTATTGTAAACATGATCATACATTAGTCACTCATCATTCAACATACTGTATCTCCCACTTTTGTCTTTTTTTGCTCAAAGCATCATAGAGAGTTGGGTGTATCTGTGACTGCTGTGTGTATCATATGTGCTCTGTAAGCTTCTGACCTTTGACCCGATTAATCATTTAACAGTACATATACCATATACACACTAATCACAATGTGCATATACTGTACTTTCTTTCTTTATATTTTATGACTTTTGTCACTGTATGTGTCAACACTTTTAGCATTGTTTTTCATCTGTGTTATTCTCTGTGGGACAGCATTCATTTATATCTTATTTTGCTGCCGTGTTATTTTTTTTGTTCACATTTTGTTCACACTCACATGCTTACATCTGATGCCAGATCAGTTCAGGTAGAACTGAAATCTAGCTGTTGCTCTAACTTGCCTGTGTCTTAGTTTTGGAGTCATTCAGGATGAATTCCACCCTAAAAAGGCCCATAAACCCAAACAATGCAAGACTGAACAGTGATAGGGACACCTCTAGAAACACATTAGGATAACAGACAGTTAAAGTGAGTCAGGAGTCAGAGAAGCAGGATGGGGGGGTGGGGGTGGTGGATGGATGGAGGGGATTCCCACAGCTGCAACAGTGCGGGGGCAGTGTGGGGAAGAACAGAGCTCCATGCATTAGTGAACAATAACTCCCCCACTGTCTTTTCCTCTTACAAGATCGCTGCGGTCAGTCCTTTTTCTTTTTACTATAACAATGCAAGCTTGAAGAGGCTTTTGTTGTTTGACATGCCTGTTCCTTAATGTTCCTTATGTCATTGTTCTTTTTAATGAGATCATTATCGTTTTCCTCATCTACTGATCATATATTTCTCTTCAATATTTAGACATGCTTCAGCTGACTCTTGTCTTGTGTGTCACCATGCGTATGAACATGGGAATGTGTGAGCAGGAGTGCACCAGCAGATGGAGCTGCAGGGCTGCAGGACTCTTGAGGGCTGGTCAGACCAGGTCCCTCTGTTGGGCTTGACAGACTGCTCCGATCCACTGCCGTTCATCTGTAGGAGCAGCACAGGTGAGCCTCATACACATTCTGCTAAAACACATCAGGGTTTGTCTTGTAAATGTGAATGTCAGCGATAGTATAGCAGTGATAATGGTGGCTAGATATATTATATTGTACAATCTAATGTAAATACACTATGGTTTAGCCTTCATGAAGTGATTGGGTTGGTTAAAAAAACTGTAGTAAATATATAGGATCTCAAACATTCACTTTAATATTAAATATACCACTAAAGTGAAAACATTAAAGTTACTTTGCATATGAAACAAGATAGTGTAATTTCATGATTTTTTACCCAAAGCCTGGATTTTAGAAATGCTTAGGCCTTGAATCCAAATTCCATAAATGTAAGCCTTAATGTCACAGGAACTGCTGACAGGAAAAAAAGAAAGTCTGTGAAATATGTCAATTGTGTATTGTACTATTTTACACAGCTTTGTGGAATTCTCGAATCTGACTGGTCAATTATGGCATTCTATGGCCTGTTGCTTCTGAAGAGCAGACCATTAAGATGAATAATAGACAGTTTATATACTGTGACTGTTGGGAGATACTTAGCATAAGCAATAAAATAATCTTTCAATCAATATTTTGTGTACAAAAAATATTAATAAGCAGGATCACGCACAGTGAGCTGGTCATTATTACAAAATGAATGCCCTCAGGCTGATTCAAGACCCCTACACTAACCTGCACCTTGTTATGGTTCATTCTTGCAATAATGACTTGTTCGCTGTCCAAATCATCCCTTACTTATTCATTCGTACCTTTTTCTATAAATTCCACTTGGATGGAGGTCTAAATTATGTTTTAAAGTCTTCTCCACTGCTGAAAGACTGAAATCTGTTTGACTTCACTTATTTGTAAGACTAAAAGCTAATTATTAAGTTTAAAGTGTGTCCTCCAAGGCAGGGGCAGAGCCAGATGTTATCGTTTGGGGCTCAGCCCAAACCTAGGATGGTGCTCGGCATGTGTCCCTAAGGAGATTTTTCTTTTTTTACGACAACGATGCAGTATTTTTCAAGCCATTTAAGATAATAGCATGTCTAGAGGGCTGCGCATCATTTGCGAAAAACATAATAGTTGCCAAGGACAGAAATTGTTCTGTGGAGCTAGCATTCTAAATTACACACAAAAAGTAAGGAACTTTGTGTTTGGTAGATTATTTCTTTATTGTAACAATACTTCTTGGCAATAAATGTTATACCATTGGAAAGCTTGTTTATTTCCCTTTTAAATGGTGTCACATTTGTAAGGAAAATGCGTTTGTCTGATGAGCAGCAGAGCTGAGTATGTGGGTTGCGCCCATGAAAAATTTGCCAAATCTTCTCTGCCAATGCAAAACAGCTTTTCTTGCTGTTGCTATTGACTCTTGTTTTGAGCATCTGGTACCCCCAGGTGCTGACAATCAGGTGCCTGATTGGCACCTGATTGTCAGCACTTGTGAGCATGGGCCCTGCTACAGTGATTAGTTGGTGTCTGCTCCAAGAATCGTGCCAGAGTGACCAACACAACCACATTGGCTGACTTGCAACAAATGCTGGTTCAAGAATGGGATGCCATCCCACAGCAGTGTGTGACCAGGCTGGTGACAAAGCATAAGGAGGAGGTGCCAGACTGCTGTGGCTGTGTATGATTCTTCCACATGCTACTGAGGTTCCTGTTTGTTAAATGAATAAATTGTTAAATTGCCAATATGTCTTGTTTCTTCAGACTTCAATCATCCAATCCACCAAACAACACTAAACAAGAGTCAATAGCAGCATTAGCTGTTTGGCATTGGCAGAGAAGATTTGGCTAATCTTTCATGGGTGCAACCCACATACTCAGCTCTGCTTCTCATCCCACAAATCCATGTTCCTTACAAATGTGGCACCATCTAAAAGGGAAACACACAGGCTTTCCAATGGTATAAGATTTATTGCCAAGAAGCATTGTTACAACAAAGAAATCATCTACCAAACACACTCACATTATTGTGCTATGTTTATATTGTATAGAATTGTTTTCCAACTGTCATTATCATTTTGAAGTCAGAACACAAACATGTTAAAGATGACTAATTCTCACTCTTGCCACCTAAAAAGAGGTGGTATTTTTAAGTTGCATTTACATAGGTAGGGTAGGAATTGAAAACCTGAAAACCTATTTTTGTTATACCATGCTGGAGTAGGGTTCACAGAATGAATGTTTAGCCAACAAATCAGCATATGGTATCATCATATGAATTCATACAATAATAATATCAGCTGCTCTAATTGCAAATCTAATATCCCCAACAATGCCAAGTAAATATGATCATCAATACTCTAAACTGAATATCAGGCCAATGGAAGAACATTTAGCCTACTCAGTTATATTAGCCAGTGAGATACTTACAGCCAATGTTAGCCAGCTAGCCAGCAATGCATATGAGGCTAGTCACCTCACCTTACCTCACCACCTCAGAGATACTGGCCTGCTATAGGTGCTACAGCTGCAGATTCACAAACCTGAAACAACATCTGCCATACATCACCTCTCCACAGGGTTGCCAGCTTTGGGTACTGGCTGGAGTGAGATTTTGATGCAATGGGCTTAATCACCCATTAGCCTGCATCTCTGTAGTGGGGATCCGGGGGAATCCGGGGGAACAATTTTTTTTGTTTGTTTGTTTTTATAATCATGCTCTATTTTGATGCTTTTAATACAGTCTAGCACATTTTCATTCATTCAAAGTTCACATTTCTATCACTGAAAAATTAAATGTGTAGGTTACCTCAAAAACCTTTTCTTTTTTTTTTTACTAGCCAGAATAATAATGAATTATTCTGATGTGAAAATATTAGCAGTTGTTAGTAATTAGTATAATTGCAATCCTGACTGCGGGACTCTGACTTGAACTTCTGCTCTTTGCTATTGATCATTTTACCTGAAAAAAAAAGGTTTTTAGTAGGCCTACTTCTTTTATAGCTGTTAACACTCTGCCAACATTCCCAGTTAGAGAAAGGTTGAAAATAAGGCAATGTGCATGTGGCTCCGGGCCCCCAAAGCACTACTTTTGGTAATAATAATGAGAGCTCAGCGCGAGTGGCTGGATGAGACATGGAGTGATGCGCCCTGCTGTTTCTAAATAATTCAAAGCCTGACTGAACCTGAAACTAAAACAAAGAAATCTTTATAAGTCTAAAGAAGGCACTTTCCACCGCTGATTATTTGGCTGTTTGTTCATTCAGACACTTTGGTGCTGTGAAGCTGCGCTCTGTTGTCTGTCTCACTGTGCTGCTGTCGAACCATCAGCTGTTGGATCCATGATTTGAGAGAACAAGTTGAATCATTACAAATTACCTCCACTTGTTTGCTCAAATTCAGACAACTTAACATTTTAAGGCAGCCTGGACACTTACTTTTGAGATATGTCACCAGTTAGAACATTCACTACAGTGATTTTGCTGGTCGAGTCAGAGAGACCCAAGAAGCCCCCTTCATGTTCTGCCCCTGCACCAAGGTCTTCATAACACAATGCCCTGTATTTCTCCATCATTTTTCAATAGCCCCCCTACGCCCATCCACCCACTTTCTTGTTTTGTATACTTTTTGTTTTCTTTTTCTTTTTTTATCATGCAAGTCTTTTTGAACATTGTGTCCTCCTACTCTGTCGCCCTTAGTTATTGCTGTGTCTATTTGCACACCAAATGCTTTTTGTCATTTTGTTCTTTTGCCCTGTGTTTTGCCTTAAGTTTACTGTTAATATTCTTCCAAAAAAATAAAAATGCATGTGTTTGTGAAGCACAGAGCAAACAACTGGATAAATAAGACTTGTGTGATCAGAACAGATCCTCTGATAAAGTTTTACTATTGTTGAACGTGGACCCCAATCGATCAGTAAATCAGTGTGTTTGCCATTTTTGGGGAGATATGCGTGAAAAACAAATTCAATTTAACATGGCAGTGATAACGGAATTACAAATGGTCATGTAGTTGTTGAACTATTCTTTTTCAGAGAGGGGAATCCCCGGCAGGTCAGAGATCAGGCTCTGCTGAGAGTTGAATGTTTTAATGTGGGCACTTTAGCAGGCTGCAGAATGAACTCTTCCAGCTGAGCGATGAGTTTCTTTCAGCAGCAGACCCCCCTGCCATTATGTCATCCTCACTGATGTTTTATTGTTTTTGGCATAGAGCGTTACATGAAGATGAAGCAGATGAGTGATTCTCAGAATTCACAGCCCACAGCCTTTATGAACCATCTGATGAAGCTCTCCAACAAAAGCCAGGTAGACCACCCATGCATCCTCACCTAGCATAACTGCCCTTCTTCTACCACTTATCTAGAGATATCACTCCTTAAAAGTTTTCATCTGCTTTTTGCGACCAAACTGATTTTTAAAACTCTTAACTCTATGAAATGTGTGCAAATTTGTTTGATTTCTTTTAAAACATTGGGGAAAGAGGCAATGACCAACTTGACAAGATTTGTCCCACAGATTGCAAGAAAATTAGTTAAAGGTGACAAAGCAAAAAAAGGGTGAAAATGTCCAGAAAAAAGTATTTAAAGTCATTCTAAATGTATATTTAAACTTATGTCAGAAAAAAAATGATACATGTATTGTTCAATTCTATGCACTTTTTTGTGCTACTTTCCTTTTTCTTAAGTTTGTAAGTCTCATTTCTTCTTATTATTAGGGCCATGTGGTATTAAGTTTCTTCCCATGTTTCTGAAAGAAATCAAAGCAGTTTGATCAGGTTTCAAAGGCTTTATCACACCTAACATACAGTAGAGTAAGGTAATTGTCTTCAATCAAGACACAGAGCATCGTTTTTATTTTATTTTTTTTTCATTTCCCCCCTTTTTACAAACTCTGGTTTAGCCTAAACCATTCTGCATTGGAAAATAATTTAAATGTAAATCTGACACATAATGTTATGGGGGTTTGCTAGGCTTCTATAGGCTTAGGCAGTAGAAGCTTAATGTTGTGTGCAGATATTTACGGCAGGGTTTTTTTGCAGATCGCTGGACATATTGCTCATTATGCTTTTTCCATATATTTGAAAACTGAGAAGTGTTAAAAGGCATCTGAATGCAGCACAACAAAATTTATGTTGTTCCATGTGCTAACAGGGCTGAAACTTTAGATCTCAGTTTAAGTTTAAGTTTAAACAGCTCCCCAACACTACTCACATATGGCACAAGAAATATTTAATCAAATAATTTAAACTCTGTGATGATAACATGTAAGAGGTCATGTAGCTCAGTTGGACAGAGTGTTTCTCTTGTTCCCCAGGCAGCACTGGGGCAGCAGCCATCAGGGCTGAGCAGCCTGGCCCAAGCCTCTGCCCTGCTGGACATCTCTGTCCAGGCCTTGAAGGATACACAGCAGGAGGGATTGGAACCAACAGACATGGTGTCCCTCATCCAGCTGCTGTCTCTGGCTGCTGACGTCCCCGCACAGCCTCCCACTCACAGCACCAACCACAGCCAGGCCGACATCCAGGAGCTCAGCCAGCACTTCATCAGCGTCGCCGACAGCCTCATCAGTGAGGACAACGCCCTCAAGTGGCAGGCCATCAAAGAGGTGGCACATTTCAAATAGAACTGCATGTTCTCATTCTTTCTTTAGCCCTGATGCATGTGGGGCTCCTCACTGAAGATGCATATAGAGTTTGCAAGTCCGTGCAAAATTCCATAGATTTAGAAAAAAAATCATTTTGATTATTTCTTTTGGAGTATAGGGGGATATTAGAGCATTTTTAAATTTAAATTTTCAGCCATTACCCAGTCATTGAATTTTAGGGTCTCAGACAAATAAGCTCTGGTTCTTGAACCAGTAACATTCAGGATTCTTGGAACTGGTCTAGACTCATACCTTCATGCTTTCCCAGAATGACATTGAGGTGTACATTTTATGACTGTATCAGTGTTCGGCTCTATCCTTGAATACAATGGCTCTGCATATACCCCTGGTCGGCACAGGGTTTGTTCGATATAATTCCTTAATTCACATGGTTAGATGTGTTTTCCTGCAGTTTCTCTGTTCTCTCTTGGTAAGCACAACAATGTTGACAGTTGTCACCAGCTGTTTACAGTCTTATAACATTCTCTTTACCGCCCACAGTCAGCTCAGCTGCCTGCTGCAATACACTGACCTCTGGCACATGATGCGCACTGCATACAAAACATCCTCATTACAGCCTTGCAATATGAAGTTAATAGAAAGATGAGGGTCAGTATTTTTGATGGTATTGACAGTCACACTGTTGGGATTTATAAAGACTCTGGTATACCACCCATCCCTACTTGGAACCTCTGTGCTATGTAATGAACCAGCCCACATGTCCAATTATGTATTTAAGGATGCATCATCAACGAAAGGTGTTTCACAGTGCAGAACAAAAAAACAAAAAAAAACAGTAGAAGCAAAATTATTGATTACATTGATTACCTGCAAACTTTTGTTCTATTATTACAGATATTTGTTTTTATCCAAGAAACAGGCATGAAACAACTATAAATGAGACCAATGCAGGCTTTTTTGTAAAGATTTCTAACTTCACTTCTCTATTGTTACCTTCTCCATCCTCTCTTCTCAGCCTGTAGAATATGACAACAGATTTCTTCACGGTTCGCATTCAGGTCAAGCAAAACCTGCTGTTTTTTTAATCCAGTTGAGAACCAACTTTTTCAATCTTCAGATTATGAGTGTTCAGATCCTAAATCCTAAAAACCTACAAACCTCCTAAAATCTTAGAAACATACTAAGAAACAACTAGAAATGTCCTAAAATCCTAGATGTTCTGCTGTCGTCATGGTTCGCTGATTTCAGCTGAGAACCAATTTTTCAGGTTCTGAACTGATTTATTTTTGGTCAAAATGCTCTAACTGGTTCAAAGTTAGGTGTGGGGACTGGAACAGAACCAGTTTCATGTTAGTGGGAAAGGGTTGTAAGAGGCAGAGAAAATAAACCTCACCCCAAACCCTATAATCCCTCCCCAAGTCCTCAGTTTCTTTAACCCCCCCCCCAAGATTGAACATCTACAACAAAATAGATTTTGATATCATGAATGCACTACAAGTTATCATGGCAGCTACCAAATAATTATGATGAGTTCTTGAATTTAATATTTTTTCTAACAAATTGAAAAACTACATCCTCCACCCGTATACTGAGATCATTCTCAGTCCCCACGCTCCCCAGCAGTTCCGTCCCTGCTTAAGTAAGTCAAGGTAACGCATGCCTGTTTTAGTTCATATTTCAAATTCTTGTTTTCAAGGGTTATTTTTGAAAGCTTTTTGTTGTGACTTACTGCTTAGAATGCTATCCCAAACTCAGGCCAAGGTGAACCTAATGACATCATCAGTGTTAATATTCTCAGACTTTTGAAAAATCCTCCTGAGCCAGAGCTGTTTTTACAGGCTGAATGGTCCTTTTCTGATGGGCATACTTGTTCTTGGTGTCCATACCGAGTTCACCTTTTCAGAACTCCTCACACAGCTCTCTTTGTCAACATGCAGCTTAGCACAATGATTAACCTCACATGCGAAATGCATGTAAATATAACCAAAATACTTAAAACACGCTTGGTTCCACTATGGCAGTGATACTCAACTTACGGCCTGTGGGCCAAATCTGTACTTTTAGTATACATAAGGTGGCAGGGTTTATAAAACAGCATCAAGCTTGTTTATTAAAATACATTCTAGTGGAGGATACCTCCCTCCTAAAATCTTGAAACCTCCCCTTAAATCCCGTCATAAAATCTTTGAAACAACCTTAAAATGTATAAAAATGTCCTAAAATCTTAGAATCATTTTAAATTCCTAAAATGTCCTAAAATTCTACAAATGTCCTAAAATCCTAGAAACATGAATGATGCTGCTGAGACTACCTGGCCAAAGCGGCCCCCACGCAAAGCAAGTTGAGTATCCCTGCACTATGACCTTAGTCTGAGTAGAATATGCCAGTATGATGAATCAGGGCTTGAATGATATTCCATCAGATAATAGACAGACAGACAGACAGACAGACAACTGCTGTTTCTGCGCTAAAACACTAGAGGGCAGTATTTTTATATAGATACACTATTATAACAGCTCCTCACCAGCACTGGAATGATGGAGTGATCACAAGTTACCAGAATACAGTGACAAATGCTGTATCTGCCTCCATACATGTTGAATTAAGACACAGATTAATTATCCGATTTCTCACATCGTGACTTTCTGATCAATAGCAGAATTCAAAAAGGAAACCCTCCTCTAACCCAGAACACAGTTGGTATATTGGGTTCTCTCCAAACTCTGTCACCAAGTCTTTTTTTTGTCACTTCTGCACTATTGATGTGTGCAACTTGATCAGGTTGCATTATGACAAGTGTTGTGTTTCTCTTACCCCCCCCCCCCCCCCCCAACCCCCCAGCCTCCAAGGCCACCTCAGCCCAGGCTCAATGGATGAGCAGCACTCTACTCATCTACAAACCTCCCTCGCTCTGCTTGCAGCTCTGTCTCCAAGGCTCGGCTCTTAGTGCGGCATGTTGAATTCAGAAGGAGGGGTTTCAGAGCAGACAGTGGCAAAAACCACAATTGTGCCTGTCATTATTGGCCAATCTATTGAACTGTGTGTGCCCTCTTCAGCCAAACTGTGCATAGACCCTGGCAAACAGTCAACTGTGCTGAAAGCATTTCCCCAGTGTGTGACACTTTAATACATTTTGAAATGTAACTCTTTAGCTTTGACCGAGTGGAAAAATGTTGCTGCTGCTGTTGAGATGCCGCTGCTCTGTTTGATTCAGGTGGTGAACGGCCCCATGGACGTGGTCAGGAGTATTGACCGCATGGTGACCAGCCTGAGCCCTCGCTTGATGGCAAAGACAGATCACCTGACAATTCACAAACCCAACATCAGTGAGTCTTACGCGCGTGCACACACACACACACACACACACACACACTGACATATTAAAAACTGAAATTAATATAGCAAAGGAATTTTGATACTAAGGGGTAACATGTTTGATACATTTCTGGGTGCATCATGACAGTAAAACTGGCTGCTCTGAAGTAAAAATACCAAATTTGAACTTTAAAGGGCCAGTGTGTAGAATTTCGGGGATTTTTTTTAAATTTGTGTGTGTGTGTGTGTGTGTGTGTGTGTGTGTGTGTGTGTGTTTATATTGAATGTAAACAAAGTAAAGTGATGTAATTTTCTGAACCTCCCAGACTGTTGCAGTTCTTCTGTTATTCACCTTTACTCACTTAGTTATTGTATCCACATCACGGACAATTTTTTAAATCAAAAATGTTATTGTGTATATATGTATAGGGCTGTATATATGTATAGTCTCACATTTGAATCATCAGTCAAAGACCCCTTAGTTGACTGTAATTCCTCAAAATTGAGCAGTCTATTTGTGTGTGTGTGTGTGTGTGTGTGTGTGTGTGTGTGTGTGTGTGTGTGTGTGTTTTAGCAGCTGCCCCGTCAGACTCAGACATAGTACGATAGTGTCTGGCTTATGTTTTATATCTAGAGCTGACAAAAACTGTTGTTGCACATTCCTGATACATCATTAGCACAGTTAGCTTGTTTGCTATATTACATGAATGTCGTTGTCATGCTGAATGTCCCACTGAAAGACTTCCAAACTCTCAGGCCTAAATTTGTGACAATCAACCATAAAATACTTTCACAATATCAATATTGAGTTATTTGGTCAACAATACATTGATATTTGACTGTCTCCATATCGCCCAGCCCTGGCTGTATTTGTGTTTTACAGGGTTTTAAGGGTTTGAGATCAGCACCAGCCACAATTGCAGGTGGATAAAAAAGTTCATTTCCAAAGCTGGTGTTGCATCTGCTTCATTTTATACTCATGTCATCCGAGCAGTTCACATTCAAAATGTGCCTATCAGGAACAGGCCGAGTAGTTGACCTCTACTGTGCAGCTTTCTAGAGGAATGCTCATACAAATAACTTCATGCTATACACTGTGCTTCCTTTGGTAGGTGCATCTCTTATTAATGTGAGTATTCATAGATTTATGCAAAATTTAAAATGAGCATGATATGATGATATAAATCAGACTGGGATTAAAATCATTACAAAAGATACATTAATGATTGTTTAAATGTCTACATTTCAATTCCGTTCAATTCAATTTTATTTGTAAAGGGGGCTTTACAGCATACAACATCCCTCTGTCCTAAAACCCTCATAACAACCCTATATATATATATATATATATATATATATATATATATACACATATATATATATATATACATGCATGCTCCAAGACAAATTCAGTTGATCATACCTATTATTTAATTTAATATGTCATCCATCCATAATACCTGTTTCACTAGCAAGCACCACATTATCAACAAGATATGTTTAACGGTTTTATTGAAGAATATTGCTGCCGATGCCACGTCATCAGAGTGCGAGTGTGTGTGAGTGGTTACTCAGTAGCAGGTGGCACCTTGTACGGTAGCCTCGGCCACCAGTGTGTGAATGTGTATGTGAATGGGTGAATGTGAAATGTAGTGTGAAAGCACTTTGAGTGGTCAATAAGACCTGAAAAGCGCTTTACAAGTACAATCCATTTACCATTTACCATATATTTGCATATGTTAGCAGAGTTTATCTCTAGACAAAACTATACAGCATGGGTCGCTGCTGAGATCTCTGAACAAAGTCATAAACAATGGAAGCTATTTTTAGCAATGTCGTCATGATCAAACAATTAATGTTGCTGAATGTGACAGTATGAAATAAATCAGGTGTTAGTAAAGATTCTGAAATATATTGAAAAGTGTACTAAGTTCATATCTTCAATTTGAAGATATGAACAAATTGAAGTTTTATCTTCAATTTGTAATCTATCTGTCTACCTATCTATCTATCTGTCTATCTGTCTATCTATCTGTCTGTCTGTCAGTCTGTCCATCCCTCTGTCTATCTGTCTATCTATCTATCTATCTATCTATCTATCTTTTCTTTTGTCCGCCACTGTTTACATACAGTGATGGAGGCATACTGTAATTCTAGAAATACTTTTGAAATAATGGAATGAGACATAGCAGACCACTTGTCGCTTGCATTGTTAGGATTTGTTCATGAAACTTTTAAAGGAACGTTATTTTTCTTTTAATTTTCCTCACCTCAGCATTGTTCTTAAGGACGTAGTAAAAAAAAAAAACATTTCAAGTAGATTCCTGAGATAAAATAAAGTACTGACTTCTTAAAACCCAGCAGAAATATGATAAAGTTGCCATGGTTACACTGTTTCAGCTCAAATTACAGTTTTTCTAAGTCTCTTTGGTACATTTCTTAGATCAGAATTGAAATTCTCAAAACTACTTGTTCAGTCTTCAAATCATTGTGTCACTTGTGCATATCAAAAAAGCAGTTTCTCATTTCTTTGAACAAGTTGCAAATGCTCTGGTACATCCATGCAAATGATTATATACAATTCTCTGCTGTTTCCTACATTATCAATTGCTTATGTCATTTTGATCAAAATGTATTATAATGGGTCTCTGTTGACTAGTCTCACCGTCCACAACATTTAGGCATTAGTTCATTGCAAGTCTTTATATGCAAAATGGTTGAACCAGTTGTCATAATATGTCAAGCATATTTCTACACATTTCAATAAGACTTTTTTTTCTAAAACTGTCCTGAATTGGTAAATTGCTCGCAGGTGAATCTTGACTTTCTCTAACGAAGGGAAATGTGTGAAGCATTAGATTAACCAATGACCAACCAGTTTTCTGAAATAGCTCAAAGGTGCATCTCATGAACCATCACCTGGCAGGTATATATATATATAGCCGGAGCACAACACAATGTTGCAGCATTGGTGCAGCCAAATGTTGGCGGAACAACTGTGACCTCAATCATCAGATGTCTAGAATGATTCGAGAAATGTACCAAAGCAACTAAGAAAAACTGTAATCAATCTTGATAGATATTCAGACCGCTACTGTTGTTATGATGTTGTGGATATTGATGTAAAACTGTATGGTGGGAAGCTCAGAAAGTTTTGCTGTTTTATAAATATAACATGAGACAATATGCACTGTAAAGATATTATGATGTGACACAAAATACGTACGTTTTTTGTTTTGTTACATTTACTTATTTTTTACATTTTACATTGATATTGATAGGGATATACAATACAACATTTCTAACACCATCAGTATTGATTTGACTGGACTGATAAAAGACTATTATTCTAAAGATGTGACATAAGATACACTTTCTTGAGGGGCTTGATTTCCCTCAAAAACAAGAAGAAATGGGTAACTTAACAAGGAATGAGCAACAAATCAGTAAAAATATATTTTTAAAAATTGGCTGAAAATTTGCAAAAAAAAAAAGTGCCTATAAAATAAATCAAATAAATAAATTAAATATTTTGCAACACGTTTTGAATATATGATTCTAATAATAAGAAATATAGTTTCTGGACATTTCCTCCCTTTTTTGTGGATGATTTTGTACATTTTTTAACAATAATTTTCTGGTTGTTTTCTTGTCACCTTTTACCAGTTTCCAGCAATTTGTTAATTGTCTTTTTCCATCTCTTTGAAAAGAATGAAACCGGGTAAAAAATGTTTAAATACTTGTGAAAGGCATCTGAATGCACCACAAGAAAAACTGTTGTCCATCCAGGTTTCAAAGATTTGAGGCTCATTAACCCTAAAGGCCCACTTTAATATAACACACACTTGCATAGCTCTGCACACAAAATGCACTTTTCAAAATGAGGTTTTAAAATTTTTTTATACATTGATATTATTTTTCAGAAATGTAACCCTTTAAATACCATGTTTTTGTCATGATGCCACTATGTTTTGAGATTAAAAAAAAAGAATTATATTTTATGTACGGCATGCAAAATAGATTATTATTTTTTGTTTACCACAGCCTGGGATATGTCAGTGATTAGCAGCAACATTGATTTTGATAGTGCACTTAGTGGAAATAGCATGTGTCTTCTCCTATGCCATATAAGGTAAAACAAATTAAAAATAAATAAATAAATTACAAAAAAAAAGTCATCAGGTGGTAAATAGTAAATAGTAGACCAATTCCAAGGCAAGAGCCCAGAATGACACCCAGAAATAATACAATGCATGTTTTTATGCTTTGATGGCTGTGGGATCAAAAATGTCAGTTTGAATGGGTTTCAATGGCGCATTTTTTTTATCTTAACAATCTGAATGTAACATTTTTGTTTCCACAGTGTATTTTCGACTTTTTGTAGGAGCTGAGCTGGAAATTCAAAGATTAAACAAAAATACACAATCTTGCAGAAATGTATGCCATATTTATAAACACAGCCCAAATTATCAAAAAATGAAGAATGAATAGCATGTAAATGTGCCAAACAGTTTAAATTATACAGTAAATGTTTGCTTTTTGTCATCCTGTGTTCTCAGAGCTGGAGGTGCAGCAGCAGAGGCTGCAGGACGGATCAGGAGTATCGAGCTTCTGTGGGCCAGAGACAGAGAAACACACCAGCCAAGATTGCATTTCAGTCCCGCATCAGAAGATACAAGATCTCCATAACAACGGTAGGAAATGCTGCGAGAACCTTCTTCACTTCACCATCTTCCTCCACTTGCACTTAAAGCAGTCACTTATTCAGACTTATTTATCACAATGCTGAGTGTTTGCAAAGAGAGAACACACATTTAAATCTTGAACGACAAACTTGTGAATGTGCAGCATGGATTTACCTACTTACACTCCCAAGGTCTTACAGTGAAGTGCAGATGGAGGCACATTGTTGGGCTTTGAAACAACTATTCATTCTGAACAATAAGTGATAGTAAATTAACTACATTTTTTCTTGGGCTTTCTTCTTTGGGCTACTGTTTTATTTGGCTGTCTGCTGTGAGCTAAAGAAAGCCTCCTGTTGCTGTTGTGTTGAAAGTGCAGGCTTCCAGAAGCTCACGTTGGTCAACACGTGGTATGCATCTCTGCGGCCCCTTTTCAATCCCGAGGAGAACATCACCATGGTTCCTACTGTCACTGATGGTAGCCAGAGGTAACATAAAAGTATAAGTGCAGCTGGAAATGAACACTTATTCTTTTCATGATTCATTCATATATTTATTTATTTATATATTTATTGGATCATTTATATATGACAGACTGACTTGTTGAATTAATGTGATTCACCTGAACTGAGCTTTTATTCTGAAGTCAGCTCTGACATGCTCTTACTATAATACATATCATATACACAAACAACCAAACAAGGTGGCGGCTTATTAGACTGTCTTTTTCGGAGAAGAGGCTGGCTTGACTGCAGTAAAAACAGGTACATTTTAGCTCATTTTCCAGCACTACTTACGGACAATAGTAACATAAGTCACAAACTGCAGCCAAAACAATCACGTCTGAATGTGTGCATCACTAATAAGTGTCCTCTGAAATCACTTTGGTCTTGTTATAACGTATTGTTGTACATTTTCTTTACGTATGTGGTATTTGCAGCATTTTCTTAATGTGTTGTGTTGTGGGATTCACAGGGCGTGCTGTGCATGTGTCTTTAAATTGATGAAAATGTTTCCTCAATATGCCTGTGTATTCTTAAACTGCGGTGTGTTTGCCCCTGTCCCTATGAGATCAGGGATGCTTCTACCCTTCCACAACGTTAACAAGCGATTGTTAGCTGACATAAGAACTCTAGTGCATTTTAAACAGCATTTTTGCTCACGTTTGCATGACAGTTGGTCTAAACAAATCAAATGACAGTTTATATGGGGATGTTAAAGAATCTTCATCTAAAATGTTACTCAACTCAACTCAAGGAGTCATTGTGTTGAGAAATTTGTTTTCAAAGCATAATTCGCTAATTTGCTTGCAAATGAAGTTAAGATTTTATATTTTTATTTCTCTCTTGGAGTAAAACTATTTTACATATTCTAGCATTTGTGTCCTTTTTTATAATGTGTATACTTGTGCACAAAACCAGGTATCTGGGAACTGTCCTGGGCTCTTCTGTCATATCCAGCACAGTGCTGGGAGATGAGCAGCCAGTGAACACAGCAGTTCACTTCCAGCTCCAGCACAGAGTACAGGTTAGTAAAACCTCTTCAGTCATTTCCTTTTTTATCTTCATGAAATATCATTTTCATTTAGTATTTCACATTTATTACAGAATCCCTCTGGTACTGTGTATGATCCAGTGTGTGCCTTCTGGGATTTTGATCTAACGTAAGTACAAAGGAACGTTTGGAGGTAATTTGGAGGTCTCATATTTGTCTGTAATAGCTCACTTATCTTACCTGTCTCACCAGAAGAATGCAACAAATGCTAGAAAACTTTTAGAAAGGAGAATATTTTCATTCTTGGCATTCCTCTGTGTATGTAGATTGGTGAGCATGTGCTGTTTGTGTCTTACTAGTCCGGAGGGTGGTGGGTGGTGGAATACCAAAGGCTGTGAGGTTGTGTCCAAACAATATGGATACACTGTGTGCTACTGCAACCACACCACCAATTTTGCATTGCTGCTGCAGGTTTATGAAGCCCAGGTAACACTGCTCTCTGCAATCATCACTGTGTATTTTCTGTATGCTTTTATCTACAGTGTGTGCTGCTATTTACAGCTCCTGCTCTGTGCCTGTGTCTGTCCGTGTGTGTGTGTGTATGTGTGTGTGTGTGTTTGTGTTTGTGTGTCAGAGGAGCCCAGAGAACGAAAAAGCTCTGCAGGTGCTGACGTTCATCGGCTGTGGAGTGTCTCTGTGTGGCCTCCTCTTCACCTTCATCCTCTTCATCGCTGTGGGGTGAGTCACAAACATCACAGAGTGCACTCTGTAAAGCGCAGAGGGTGAAAAGCATTTTATAAAACCCTCCCAGATTCACATCAATAAATGGAAGAGAAAAAAAAACAGCACCGTGGTGAAAGATTTTTGAAAAATCCTGAGAACTACTGTGAGATCTTCATTCAAATATTGCATGTTGTGTGTGTTTGCATGCATGTGCGTATCTGTGTGTGTATACCTCTGCAGTGTCCCTAAATCCGACCGGACCACCGTCCATAAAAACCTGATTGTTGCTCTGGGTGTCGCTGAGTTGCTGTTGATGTGCAGTGACTGGGTGTCTGACAATGAGGTGAAGTCCACTTATGACATGTTTGTACATTTTATGGTGTGTTACAGCAGGTGGAAAATGTACCGAATGATTTAAAAAGTATCCTGTCCACATTATTCACCATAAATATGTGCTCACTGACAATCAAATGTTTTTTGCCACAGCATTGCACACAAGACATGACCTGAGGGTTATTATACAATGCTCAAACACTCTTTTTGGTTCACACTCATCACTTTTAGTCTTGTTTTTGGTCAAAGTAGGTGTCTGTTTTCAGAAAAATGCTCTAAAACTAGAGGTATGAGGAATGTGACTTATTTTAGCACTTTCTACTTCATTTCATTTAATTTCATTTCAGTTCAATTCAATTCAGTTATTTTTGATTCAGTTCAAATCAGTTCAGTTCAAATCAATTTTATTATTTGTCCCAGAGGGCAGTTTGTGTTGCAGCATATTTAAAAACATAATAAAAAACGCATACAGTTAAAACAATATGACACATAAACATACAACAGATGACATTAATCTGTACACATTAATGTCATCTGTTTTCATCCTGCATTTGTATAGTTATCAATAATTTCTATCTTGTGTATATTTGCTAACAATTTGTGCAAAATTACCCCTCTAATTAAATGCTCCAATTCAAAGGTACTACAATGCTTTAGTGATGAGGAAGTTAGCATCACCCTAGGTCCCTTGTCAAAAAAACCTATGAGATTTTACTATTGGATATTGGATCATTGCAAAAAAGGAGCAGATTAATAAGTGTTCACCATAAGTCCATAGAGCCTATAATAATTCAGTGAGTGTTAAATATGAAGACATCTCCTAATAATGTAAACCATTTTCAATGTAGTATAGTAGACATCCCCACCCCCCAACAGGTCATGACAGTCACAATAATGCAGCATCAGGACTGGCATGAGGGTCACTGCTGCAATATAGCGCACAGGTACAATATGTACTGTCTTGTCACTCACATCAACATCGTCATCATCATGTACTTGTACTCCACTACATTTTGGCAGCAAGTTTTTACTGCTCTGTGTTCATTTTAAAGCTCGAAGGACCAGTTACTAGCTTTAATACCCAGCAGTATATAAATCAATTCAAATGCAACACTGGAGATTTACAAATTGATGCATTAATAATTGTAATCCGGGGCGCCCAGTAGCTCACCTGGTAGAGCGCTCGCCCTGTATACAAAGGCTTTGTCCTTGTCACAGCGGCTGCAGGTTTAATTCTTACCTCGGCCCTTTGCTGCGTGTCATCCCCCTATTCTCTCTCCCATTTCAGTCTAAAGACATTCCTATTCAATAAAGCTGAAAAGCCCAAAAGTAATCTTGAAAATGATAATACTGTAATAATAATAATAATAATAATAAAAATAATAATAATCCAATATAATATACAATTTTATAACGGATCATTCTGCCTAATGAGTACTTTTACTTTTGATGCTTTTCATGCAAATAATTTTACTTCAATAAGAGTAACAATGTGGAACTTTTACTTGTAGCCAATTAATTTTATTGAACAAAATATTCCAGTGGTTAACAATAAACCCACAAACCATCTTTGTTTACATTTCTTCCTGTAGGCAGCGTGCTTTGCAGTGACGGCACTACTCCACCTATTCTTCATGGCCTCCTTCTCCTGGATGCTGGTGGAGGGCCTGCTGCTCTGGAGCAAAGTGGTGTCAGTCAACATCAGTGAGGACCGCAGGATGAAGCTTTACTACATCATTGGCTGGGGTAAGCTCTCTTCTCCCTTCAGGCACTTGTCAACTTTGAAAATTTGATGAATGCAGTTTCAGTCCATCAATCAGTCCATTAATCAATTCCAAGTCAGACAAACATGAACACAAACCCACATGAGAGCACAAATATATTCACATTCTGCACAGAAGATAATAAATAATAATAATAAATAAACATAATATCAATTCGTAAATCAATAAAAAATGGACAAAGACAGAGACAAAAATAATACATATTCATGTCACATTAGGGGTCTTGCCAATTATGTTTTTGTAATAATCTAAAAAAAAATTGAAATTTTAAAAAAATTAACAACATAATTCAAATATTTGTAATTACTTTCATCATCATAATCACCAATTATATCTTTGAGGGTAAAATCATGAGTGATGTTGCAGTTTTTAAAAACATGACAACTTGAATTTGACCAAAAAATGTATTGTGGTATTAAAAATAAAAAGCCTGTCCACAGAAAGAATAGGTTTCAGCATCTGCATACCTGCCTGATGACATCATCACAACATTTCCATTACATTTCCATTATTTTATTACCCGCTGATAATGAGATGTAGTAATTAAACAGAACCATGATCTCAAGATAATTAAGTTGCAATCTAAAAAAAAACAAAAAAAAACAAAAAAAAAATGGTGTCTTTTATCATCATCTTTGAACTCACATGTATTCCCCAAATTTGCTTTAATTAAACACATATTTCAATCTGTTTCAGGGGCAAGTTATAGACAGTTAAATCAGACTGACCCTCATTTATGAAATAAACATACAACAGAAAACTGGGTTATTTCCACGCAAAGCTCCTCATTTTTTAACATGGACATAAGCGGAGGCAAATCTAAATCAAATCTTAGCTTGTGTATGCAAGTTTGAGGCAGCCTGGTCTGGCAGTGCAGCAGAGTAAATCTGGCTGAGTCAGAGAATTGTCATTAGACTTTATTTTGACTGACATCTAAGTATTTACAGCCACATATTAATCACTTAAAAATATAAAGTAAATGTGAGAAAATACTACATTTTGGGAAGGCCTATGTCAATTACTCTCTCGCTGTCTAAGCTGGCAGTGTCCTGACTCTGGGGGACTGACTGAACACCACTGCCGCTCTAATTTAACTGACACTAATATTTTGAACATCAAAAAGCTAAAGCAAATTTACATCATTTATCCTTGAAAAGTAAGAAATAAACTCTGCAACAGTGTAATTACTGAAATACTTGCAAGCAAACAAGCAAAGTTTATTTATATAGCACATTTCACAAATAAAAACAAATAATAAAATCTAGATAAAATATACAGTGAGAGCAGATAAAAGATTCAAACACTACAAAATACTAGCAGCCAAGGCGACTGGATTTTTACTGGTGTCGGACACAGGTGGTACATCTGTGTCACCTCCTCCACCGGTTATGAAAGTTGTCCCGATATGTAGGGCCAAGCGTTTCACATTCGAGTCAATTACAAGCTTTTATGTGTATATTATAACGATATCAGCATGATACAATATATCAGCTGATATTATTAATATATGAAGGCTATATGTCAGTACAAATAGATGAATTATATATTTCAACTTCAGCTGGAGGTCAATGTAACACTTCCTATAATGGCACTTTTTAGAAAACAGAACCGGTTAAATTGGACCTGGCTCAAAGAAGTTTCACTTCTTGGCATAACCTCATGCCCTAGCCTCTCGGGGCCAGACCTCTAAACCCAGAATATATTTGGATGGGATATGTGGGTTTCCAAGATGGCGGCGCGCACGGACGCAGCGGCTCACGGCTCTCCCCTCTCCAATCTCGTTATACACTGTATAATGACAATAAAGAGCATTCTTCTTCTTCTTCTTCTAAAAGACGATCATTTTCAGCGGCTGCATTTATCAACAGCAGTATTTGCATACACTGGGATCACCGAGATAAGCATGTTGCATGAATCATGTTAACCTTATCGTAGGATGATTTCTGCGGTCGGATCTGCGCTTGTTTGTACATTGCATTGATAAGTGAGGGCCCCTACCAGGCCAGCCGTTAGCAATTATTGACTGAGGGACAAAATTTTCCAAAAACAGGCCCCTCATCCAACATGTTTTCATCCCAACTCGTCACATGGTGCTGCTCTGTCAGTGATCTTCTGCGTCTACTAATGATGTTTAGGTATCCTTTTGCATCAGCTGTTAACGCTCTGCAATGCTGTTTCTGTGATGTTGACAAGCAGGTATCTACAAAAATCTGAGTAAAAATAAATGTTTCCAACTTTTAGAAAAGTGAGTTGAAAACAGCTCATTTTGAGGATAGTAACATTTCCCCAGACTGTGTGGGTGTGGCAGATCACGTTTTGATTGACACCTCCATGGATCTCACCTTTGTCAACTGTCTCTCGTCTCCACGACAACAGAGCAAAGCAGAGTCGGCTTGGTACAGTTCTATCTGTTCCAGCCCTTTGACTCTGGCTGCGTTCCTAAATCCAATCTGACACTCTGCAATCCGATGCTCAGCGCTCCGAATTTACCAACGTCCAGTTTGTGCCAGAGTGCTCCAGCACTCAGTGTTAGTGTTTCTGAATGCAGCCTGTTGAAAGGAGCATAGAGGGATTTCAGTTTGGCATGTTAAATTACTAGGAGGAGTTACTGGTTGCTGCATCTGCATGTGCCGCCGTCGTCATAACAACAGGATTTAGGATCAACTTTAATTTTATTTCTTCTGAAACTACGTTTGAGAAAAATGACAAATAAATCTACCTCATGCATTGTACCTTAAATCAGTATCAACTGACAGCTGACTTTGAATTTTTCTTTGTCTTTATCCATATTAGGTGATACAGAGCCAGAATAACTGCAGCCAAATCAACCCAGCTTCAGAAAACTGAATTAACTAAAATGACAATATTTCACATATGGATTTAGGCTAATGTCTGATCATTTTTTATGCTTTTGATTATGCATGTAAGTCCCTAAATTGCACATTAAGAAATTTTTGGTGATTTGGGCTCCCAGACTCTTTAAATCAACATTTAAAATAACATTGTAATGTGGATATGATATTATGCTGTACAACTTTAACCCATTTTTTTCTAAACATCCTGCTGCTACTGTTAATGTTCCCAGTTCCATCTGTGATTGTGTGTTATGTGGAACAGTGAATGAATAAGCACAACAAACACTCTGTATTAAGGTGTTCCTCTGAGCTCTCCGTGCAGATGTGCCAAATGTTCCACCTCAGACTAAATAGACTGAGACTAAATAGTCTGCTCCATAAATATGTATTTAAACATGCTGATTCTTTTGTTGTCACAGCACTGCCACAGTCAATGTTTTCTTTATCAAACTGTTTTTCAGGACTACCTGTTCTCATAGTTGGAATAACACTGGCAGTATCAGTGGATGAATACAAGGCAGACGATCACTGCTGGCTCAATGTGAAGACTGACACCATCTGGGCCTTTGTGGGACCCGTGATATTTGTCTTGGCGGTATGTAATCTTACACTCTGTGTTTGTGTGTGTGTGTGCGTGTGTGTGTGTGTGTGTGTGTGTGTGTGTGTGTGTGTGGAGACAGCTTCATGGGTATTGTGGTTATGTTCATTCACTTGCCTTTGAAAAAAAACACACTCCTTAGGGTCAGTGTGGCATATATTCATGACGATTCCTTCAGTGTTTGTTCAGGAGGTTTTATCAGGAGCTGAAATATTCACGTAGGTCTCTTCCTCTCCAGAACAAACTGACCAGGTGATTTAAACCTGTAAATACCACATGAAGCTGTTTCAGTTTGCAAATCAGGTCGTCTTACTATGTAGCTGACGCAAAAAAAATCCAAAAGAACTCCCTGAACCTATCTAGAGTCAGTCATGATGTATGATGTCAGAAAAGTTGAAATTTTGTGTTAGTGCGACTAAAACTAGACTTTTAAAATACATTTAAACATGTTATCTTACTGAAATCATACAAGATCAAATTTCTCAAAGCTGGACTAACACACCTAGATAATGCAGTTGGGGGTTGATTTACTCTTTCATGTATGTGCCTCATGTATGCGCCTCAATCTGACCTGAACTGGTCAAGGTGTTCTGTGCATGCTCCATAGGCCCCACACAAAGCCACACTTTGACCCGTAGAGTATATACAAAATGTACAGCACCAAAAAGTCATCCATGTTGTTACCGTTCGACATGCAATCCATAAGCAGTTTGCCACTTGCTAACTTGTTTGTATATGATGTAATAGGTCAACCAGAAGAAGCAAGTAGATGTCCAACTGTGACATTCTTTTGTCAATAAATCAATTCCCCCCGGGTGCTTGTTTACTGGGACAAGGACAGTAGTCCAACTAAATGGACAAATCGAGTTCCAACCTTTGTCTGTTCTGGGCTGCTGTAGAAACATGGTTTGGAACATGGCGATATTCATAAGCGAGGACTCGCTCCCTATGCAGATGTAAACGACTCATTCTAATGTAATCAAAACACAATGAGTGTTAATTTCACATGATTATACACTAAATACAACATATTTTCATTTCATTTCTGCCAATATATCCCCCTAAATCGTACACATTGGACCTTAAAATCTAAAACCTTTGCAATTGTTTTGTGTTGTGAATTTGATAGTGTTTATAATCACTATTTAAAATTTTCAAATTAGTTTATTTCAAATGTTTAAAGCAAAAATAAGGGACAGCAATTATGTTTTTTTTATTCAGTATTAAATTCACACAGTACCAGCTTGATATGTGAGTTAAAGTCCAAAGCAATATTTGATAGTTGCACCTTAAAGTGCGTCAACCCAGTCGCCAGTTGGCATTGTAATTTTATGCAAATCACAAATACTTTCCATTTGTACATTTAATGCAGAGAATATCAGTGTTTGTTCATTTTGGCTGTGTTCATGCAGATGACATACATTTTGGCGAGATTGTGTACTTTTGTTTGATCTTGGAATTTCCAGTTCAGCTCCTACAATAAGTCTGAAACACGCTAAATTGTTACATTCATACTGTTAAGTGCAAAAAAATGCACCATTAAAACTCATTCAAACTGCAATGTTTTAACCCACAGACATCAAAACAAAAAAACATGCATAACCATATTTGACATATGGAGAAAATACTCGCTATTTCCACTCGGTGCACTGTCACGATCAATGTTGCTGCTAATCATTGAAAAATCCCAGATCATAAAAAAACAAAAAAAAGAAAGAAAAATTTAACAAAAAAATCAACAAAAAAAATCTTTATCTAATTCATTTTTGTGTCTTTTTTTCATCCAAAAACATAGAGGCATCATGACAAAAACTTTTAGGGGTTAAAAATCTGAAAATCAATTAATATTTGATATTTATGATTAGGGCTGATGTTGGTTGAAAAATAAACTTAATGGCTGAGTGCTAGTTCTCTCTTAATGAAAGTACAAAATTTACATATATATTTTTTAAATCTTGATTTTGAAAAGCACATTTTGTGTGAAGAGAAATACAAGTGTGTGTGATATTAATCTTTTATTTAATTTGCTGCAAATTTCTGCCCTTTGTGTGTTTTTATCATTTGTGTTTTATGTATTCATGTTGGGACTGCAGGTAAGGAAAGATGTTTTTAATTTGACTACACATGTATGTTGATCTCCTGATTTGCTCTGCAGTGTTCTTAAACAATAAATAAGGTACAAAAACATTTCATAGGTACCACTGCACCACCATGCTGCCACAAGCAGAAGATGAGTATAAACAACTCACAGGATCCTGTTTTCCAGATGAGGATAGAGCTTCTGAATTTCCCTGATACATATATTTTCTCCTTTATTTTTTTCATCTCAGATAGGCCAGGAGCAGTGAAAAATGAAATAATGTTCATGGCTGAGTGCTATTCAGTGTGATGTGGTTTCCTGCAGCCTGAGGAGGAGGGGAAACGTGCCCTCCTCTACATGTGAGCTTGAGGCCAAGTGGGTCTGCAGCAGCACGTCTCATGTTTGCTGGAGGCCATGTTGATGCTGTTGTCCTCTGCTGGCAGGTCAATGCAGTTGTGCTGTGTCGGGTTGTCATGGTGACCGTTTCCAGCGCTCGTCGTCGTGCTAAGATGCTCAGTCCAAGCTCAGCATCAAAGATGCAGACCTTTGACCTCACTTGGTGAGATACAATGGCTTCTCTACCTCTCTCTGTCAGTCTGCCTCTCGCTCTTCCTGCTTTTTGTGCACGCTCTTTCATGAGTCTTTTTCTCTTGTGCGCCCACTCTCTCACACACTCTCTTCGTTTCACACGTACTTACTGTTTCCTCTTTGGTCGAGCCAGCCACAGTCAATAAAGACAGTGTGAGTGCTTGTAACTTTAGGCTTGGATTCTGCTGTGGGAGTTGTAAGGGCTTATCAGCTTAACACCTGGTCCCAACACATCTGTGAGTGTGTGTGTGTGTGTGTGTGTGTGTGTGTGTGCGTACGTGCATGTGTGTGTGTACTTGTGCTCACACGCTACACTTTGAGTTCTGTCTTTACTGCATTCAGCCAGGATTTGTTATTCTAACATCCAAAACATTTACTTAATGTTAGAAAAAGTCAAATTATTGTATTAGTCCATCTAAAACTGGACTTTTGAAATACATGTAAAAACAGCCTGACCAATATATGGATTAGAAGATTTTATCAGCTGATATTGGCCACCGTTGGCGGCTTATATGTTGTCAGATATGCATGCGATAAGTTTGTTTTTAACAGAACATAATGCACAAAAGGCGCTTTGGATTTGGAATGATCAAATTCCCAATGAAGTTTACTGTTTCAGTACTGATGTCATTTTTTAAATGGATAAATGGATTCTCCCCTGGTGTTTGTATACTGAGACAGGGACAGTATTCTAATTAAATGGCCTAATAGAGCTATAACTGTAGCTCCACTTAACTGTGCATGGAAACGTACTGACTGTTTAGTTCTTGTAGACACTTAAAAACATGATCAGGGTCTAAAACATGACGCATGCCAGCAACAGTAAAGTCAGAATGGTAACTTTAGAGTTTCTGCCATCCACTGAACAAGCCTAATAACTGAGGACAGTTTTGAAGGCCTTTTGTAATCCATGTACACGCTTCATCATTGTTCTAGGACCTTGAAAACACAATTCTGACTGGCCACAGAACCCCTTCCCCGTTCTCTCATTTCATAACATCTTACAGAAATTCTGTTACTTTCATTAGTTATGATCAAGTTAAAGGATATTGCAGGCCATGTTTTCCTTACTGTCAGCAAATCCTGTGAATAGACTGAACCCAACAATGTGTTAGTCTCTCATTATTCTCTGACTTCCCTACCCTGTCTGTGGCTCTGAGCCTCAAACTCATTCATTCCTGTTTATCTGACAATGTGTAACAAATAATAGTCTCATCTTTAGAAAGCCTCGGCAATCTCAAAAAATACCAAGCCACTAGATTTTTTAATCAAACAATAGACAAACGAGGAATTAGTGCATTTTTATTTCTTTGTACAGATAGTCGTGGCTGAAGGCATCATGTATTCGGGTTTTTCCATACATCCGGACAAACCTCTGACTGTATGTCCCATTCTCGTGAACGTGATAACGCACACATTCCTTGAAGGAATTTTTTCAAATTTGGCACAAATGTTCACTTAGACTCAAGGATGTTAACATTAGATTTTGGTGGTCATAGGTCAAAAGTCAAGGTCACTATGACCTTGCATCTGTCTCATTCTTGTAAACACAATATCTCCTAAACACCTTGAGGGAATATCCTCAAATTTGGCACAAACATTCACTTGTACTCAACAATGAACCAATTAGATTTCGATGGTCAAAGGTCAAGGCCAATGTGACCGTGCATCTTTCTCTTTTTTGTGAACACAATATCTCAAAACGGCCTTGAGGGTTTCCTCAAATTTGTGCCTTTAAAATGAGAATGGGCTGATTGTATCACACCATCTAAATCTCCCTAATACTGCACCACCTATATGATATATACATGGATGAAGGAATCTATGTGCAATATGTATTAGTAGGGTAATACATTGATCTGTATCAAAACATTGATTCAGTGATCAAAATCCACTTTCATCGATACAAAGTGAAAACATCAATTAATATCGTTATTTTTTGATACCCCTTTATTTTGAAATTCTCATATCATGTACGATCACACCTTCTTTCTAAACATTCAGACAGTACTATTGGCCCAGTGCCAGGCAGACAATGGTAAGCACCCAAGAAAATGATGGGGACATTTACTGATATCATCTCATATCGATCGCAGGCCCCTGAATGAAATTAAATCAAAATTGTATCCTGGCAGACTTGTAGATATCACGAAAAAT
The DNA here is from genome assembly GCF_008729295.1 of Plectropomus leopardus. Classification (NCBI taxonomy): domain Eukaryota; kingdom Metazoa; phylum Chordata; class Actinopteri; order Perciformes; family Serranidae; genus Plectropomus; species Plectropomus leopardus. Next base: position 1,998,401 of record NC_056468.1, read on the forward strand.
CATATTATTGTCCAAAGAATTGATCTAATATTGTATTGTGTTGAAACTTTGGATTTAAACCCTAGTGTGCTTAATGCTCCCTTTGCGTGCTCTGCAAAATATTGTATTTGCCGGAATTAGCACAATTGCTTCGTTCCACAGCTGAAGCACAGAGGAACTCTGTGCTACTTGCTTTTGTCAAAACATCAGCCATGAAATAAAACAACCTTTTTACTTTTAGCGTCCACATTTGTTGCTTTTTTCTGACCAGTGCACTTGAATGCGTGTATGTTGTAATTTAGTTTGCACAACTAGGAAGTGCAGTATCTCTGAGGAGTATGTGAGGACAGCTTAAGGGACATTTTTCTTTTAATATTTTGTAATAATGTGGTTAAAAACAGGTCAGTATTCTATAGTTAAAAGGAGTTTTACTACTATGTCTTGTGGCTGTGGACAGACCTGGATCTCCTTTCACATTCAGGTATAAAGTCCTTCAACCTAGAGCACCTTGGTAGCAAAGAATGGTTAGAGCATATGCCACATTATTGCAAAGTCCCAGGTTTGATTCTTCAGTAGCCTTGGGGCCTTTGTTGCATGTCATACCCGTCTGTCTCCCACATTTCCCATCTCTACCTCTACACTATCAAATAAAGGCAAAAAATCACTAAAAATAATCTTTCAGAGGAAAAAGTCCTTCAACCAACAGGCTCAAATTGGCCAATGCAGTACCATGCCGCCAGCACATAAGGCCAGTCAAAACCACAGAGAGATTCAAGCTTCAACATTGAAGATAGACTTTTTCATTTTTCTTTTACAGTATGTTTTGTCTTTATCCTATTTTTTTCCATCCAGATTTGTCTCTGCAGTTGGAGATGCCACAATCACCCCCATCACCCCCCCCCCCCACACACACACACACACACACACACACACACACACACACACACACACACACACACACACACACACACACACACGCACACACACCACCCCCATCTCACTTTATCTCTTCATGCCCTCACAAACAGATTGAAAGTAGATGTCTGTGCCAGCTCCAGAGTGTTCTGTGAATTCAGGAGATTAGAGGGAAAACGACTTTCAAAAATAAAGGGAAAAGAGGGAAGTGAGTGCCGGCACTGTCCTTGCAGGCACAGTGCAGTCTGAAACTCAATCGCTCTACCCAGGTGCAGCAGTGTGACAACAATGGTGGTTTGAACAAAGGCAACCTTTTCTGCCTTGCCCCATGAAATGGTTATTGGCCGTATAAGCACCAGGATCACTGAAAGGATGATTGCAAAGCAACAGGAGGATGACTTTGGTAGGCGGTAAAATCTATAACTGCACAGAGATGTTTGATGAGGATTCAAGGAGGAAATATTCGAGAGGAAAATGACATCAGAATACCTTGAAAACTTCACTTTGCTGGCTCCTTCTGTCGACCTGTACTTACGTTTTCTAAAATGGTTAATTTAGAGAAGGAATTCAGCTCACTGAGTTGAAGTTTTGTTCGGGGGATCTGTTGGACCTCGTTTTCATGTGTCTATGTTTGGGAATATGTGGGTATGATTCATGCACGTACTGTATGTGTGATTCATGTATGTGCATTGTGTGCATGTTTTCAGGGCTGTGACCCGTCCAGTTCTCATCCTGCTGCCAGTGCTTGGTCTCACCTGGCTGTGTGGAGTGCTGGTCCATCTGTCAGTAGTAGTTGCTTATGTCTTCATCGCTCTCAACGCCCTACAGGTAAACACACAAACTCTCACCTTGCTCATTGTGTGAGTTCCAGCAGCAGCAGGTAGGTGTATTCTCAATGAAAAAGCTCTAAAAAACTGTCAGTGCATTACCTGCTCAACGGCAAGAGGACAAAGTCAGAGACAAGCAGATGAACACAGTGAAGCATTAAGTAGCTAAAGACGTTTCAACAAGTTCTTATCCCAGATCATCAAAACAATCAAATACACCCTCTGGTGTTTCTGTGAGACACACCCTTTAGCGTCTTTATGTGACACACAGCTGTGTCCTGGGTGAAACACCTTGCACCATGATGTTACAGTTGTGAAATGTATGAACTCTCATCGTTGTTTGTAATATGGCAAATTATGGTGGTGTTGTCCGCCTACTTCACAATAGAGTACTTTTGATGTCTGGGAGTGCAGTCATGGGTATACAGTGTGAACAGCAGGAGGCTGGCCACAGCCACTAATGTAGAAGAGGTGTGACTGCCAATTCAAGCTTCTCTGGGGTCAGCATGTGAGGAAGTCCAGTATCCAGTTGCAGAGCACACCGAAGCCCAGAGTGTTCAGTTTTCCAATCAGCTTCATGGGAGAGATTCTGTTAAATGCTGAGCTAAAGTCAACAAACAGCATCCTGATGTAGCTGTTCTTATTCTCCAGGTGAGTGAAGGCTGAGTGAAGAGCAGTAGATATGACATCCTCTGTGGGTATGTTGGTTCTGAAAGTATACTGGTGAAAGTCCAGGCTGGCAGGAATGTTATCTTTGATGTGCTGGAGAACCAGTTTCTCAAAGCACTTCATCAGGATGGGGGTAAGAGCCTTGAGGCAGGAGGGAACAGTCTCTTGTGAGAGTGAGATGTCAAAAATGTAGGTATGTAGATGGTTGGGATTAGGCAACAGAGTCATAGATCGTTAGGTTTAGGCAAAAGATTCACATGGTAAAGTGTAGAGAAAAACACACACACATACACACACAGGAAGCAAATTCCAGGCTCCCACACGAAAGTCAGTTGTGTGTGGGACCCATCCACCTCCATACCTGCCCGCCCTTTAAGGGCACTTGCACTCCCTATATTACGTGGTCACCGGCAACATTATTACCTGTCCTTCAATGTTTTATGCACACACGACTGGTTCTGTCCAGCTGCATTCTCAAGCTGCCTGTGCATGATCTTTGTGGACTCGCTGGTGCCATCCAGCTGTTTGCCAGCATATGATAATAATGGTTCTATGAGTACACTCCCATCTGACACCGACCAGCCATGTGTTCCCATCTAACACCGCCCAGACGTGTTCCGGCGAAAGGTGCCTTTTTTGGCATTACACTCACACAACAGAAGCACTGACAGAGCAGAGCTATTTGAAGAGTTTGGAGTGAGAGCACACTGCTTTTTTATCGCTCTTTCTACAATGTCAGCTGCTCTGAGTGTGAAATATTTATATGAATGGGTTTACATTACAGAGGACTGCCTTTGGTATCTTCATCACATGCTAAGGGGTGTGACAAAGCACCTGTATTTGATGCCCTAGGATTGAGAACGGGCTGCAGATTTTTCCAAGTATTTGGTAGAGAACAAAACCAGAGGCTATGACAGTCACTTACATTCGTTACGCGGCCACAAACTCCATATGGTGAATGATCATGTCGGTCTGTGTTTGCCTGATGTGTAAATAAGCAACTGTTCACTAACAACTTTGCAATATCAATTTAAAAGTCGATGTGTTTACAATTTGTTTCTGCTCTCCCCAAGTAGCCAAAAATCAGCCATGTTTAAGCACAAGACAAAAAAAAAATCAGAAATCTCTGCATGATGTCTTTGTCATGGAAAACTTTTAAGTTATGAAGCCAGAATGTCTACAATTAGGAAAGTCCAAATTGTTGTACCATCAAATTAACCAAAAAGAGTGCAGACCATGATGCAGCACCCGTACATGCCTAACATGGAAGCACTGAGATAAATATGTTAATGAATGATGAATATAATAAAAATAAGGGGCAGACAGGGATAATAATTCAGGCAGGCCAATCTCCATGAAATCACAATGGGCCACTTATATTGTAACTATTAAAATATTGTTTTTTTTTTTTGTTTAGCACAAGAACTACTTCACAAAGTAAAGCTACAGAAATAATAACCTGACTCTTCTCCGCTTTGCCCTTTGGGGTAAATTAAGTCAGAAGGTCCAAAACCCAGCACCTAATGATTATCTAGCACTGACAAAGTTGTGTGATGTTGTATGTTGTCTGTCATCATAAGCAGTGATACTGAGATTGTTGAATCTCAGATGCTGAGATCGCTACTGGTTATTACTTTGGTTTCAAAAAAAACCCACTAGACGGCAATACCTGTGACCAATCACACCTGAAGCACTTTTTGCACTTACTAAGGGTTTTTTCCTTAAGTCTAAATTCTTGCTTGTGTTGTACGTCGCTTTGGATAAAAGCGTCTGCTAAATGAAATTGTAGAATTGTAAATTGTAGAAATAAATATTCATTATTGTACTTTTGGAGAGCTTGCCCTTCATCTGGCATGTCCTCAGAGCTCTGACTGGACTTGTCGTCATCATTATGAAGCTCTAGCTCTTAGATACTGACAGAAGAGAGTACACAAGGCTGTATTTTCAAGTGATTGACTGGGTAAGCCAGCAATAATTTTCACTAGAAATGTCATCATTTTTTTGAGAATAATTTAATTGATGCTATAATAAAATAAACAGTGAGAGTACGATTGAGATTTTAACTGGGTAATTTCTTTTAATCCAGTTCATCATTCACTCTAGCCTCAGAACTATGCCTTTTCTCGTGAGCTCATTCATTTTCATTGATATTAAATGAATATTTCATGGCTCTTTTTCGACTTTGTCAGTTACTTGACAGAAATTAGAGTACCGAGACCTGTGGGTCTGTGTGTGTACATTGTGTGTTTATTTGCTGTTACTCAGTGTCAAGAATGTCCGTGTATGATATTTTTTCCATGAGTCATATTTATCTGTTCATCATTACTAACTGTGTATTCATGCACTTTTGTGTGTGTGTGTGTGTGTGTGTGTGTGTGTGTGTGTGTGTGTGAGAGAGAGAGAAAGAGAGAGAGAGAGAGAGAGAGAGAGAGAGCGAGCAAAAAAGAGAGAGAGAGAGCAGTGAGTCCTTTGAATGGCAGGTCATTCCACATCTACCTCCAGCCCTCCTCCCCTGATAACATAACACTACTTCCTCTCTCACACACTCACTTCAACCTTTTCTCCACACACACTCTCCCTGTCCTTATACTTTCTGCCCATTCAGGATGTCTTTCTCTTCTTGTCTTTTCTTACCCCACCCACCCCTCAGTGCACTTCCCTGGTCTTTAATTAATCAAAATGTTCTAGCCCCTGGGTGACCCCTGGAGAGCTGCTAGTTAATTTAGATTTACTGCCAGTGTCCAGCTGAGTGCAGATAACACGACAGTAGGAGTTCTTCTTTATGTAGGTAGGAGGACGATGCAGGGCTAGCCCATTTTCTTCTTCTTCAAAAAAAAAGTTACCTCATTGGGCTGCCTGTAAACACGTCTGATTTATTAGACATATTTTTCGATTAGACTGTTTACATGTACATTATTATGGATATACACTGATAATCAGAGTCAAAGTAGTTAAATCTTTTTAAGAGTTGCCCACTATAGGACTGTTTGTTAATTATTCTGTTTCAGCACTACAGAGCAGATTATGAGACAAATGGCTGAGAGGTGCCCCCCAGAAAGCCTCAACAAAGTAGCCACCATGGTATGTTTTACCTAGATATACAAAAAAATGGCAGCAGATGTAGCATATTAAGACTTAAAAAATCTTCTTTGCAGTCATACCCTAAACCCATCAAGAAGTAAGCAATTTTGAATTTACTATGCAATTCTAATGTAATTTTTTGCCTTTCACATGGGGCATTCTTCAAAATGATAGTTCTGGATTTTTGAAGTGGGGCTGTATAAGATACTTATGCATCTACAGTTGGGAAGAGCGGAAAAGTGTTGCTGGAGAGAGGAATGTCTGGAGTACTTTGCTTAGCCCCGGATGAGATGGATGGATGGATGGATGGATGGATGGTAGATGGATGGATGGATGGATGGATGGTAGATGGATGGATGGATGGATGGTCAGTATATTGCATACAGTAGATGGTGGTTGGCATGCTCTCTGCTTGCAGAAACAAACAGGACTACTGCTACAGAAGCTCCGCGTTACTTTGTTTTAGATTGGAGTTTAAAAAAACAACATACTAGTTCATATGGTAACGTACAAATCAGTGCCGCACGAAGAATGTCAAGTTACGTAATTAATGTAAAATTTAGTTACGCTGGTTACGCTGAGGGATTGTCCCTTCTGGGTGGGGAGTGAGTTGCTGCCCCAAGCAAAGGAGTTCAAGTATCTCGGGGTCTTTTTCATGAGTGAGGGTAGAATGGAGCATGAACGAACTCCTAGGGGTCCCTCAGGAGGAGCTGGAATGTGTTGCTGGGGAGAGGGACGTCTGGGGTGCTCTGCTCCACCCGTTCCCCCTGCGACCCCACCCCAGATAAGCGGAAGAAAATGGATGGATTGATGGATGGATGGATGGATGTTGAGGGAGGTCAAGTTATGGAGGTTAGGTTTTGGAAAAGAAATATGGTGACCACATTCCTTAAAATGGTTCAAAGTTCACGCATTTCTGAACACGTCTCCATTGGAAAAATCTGCAACCCATCAGTCACCCCGGCCATCCTCCTCACAAGACTGCCAGGGACCACTTCCTTGTTTACTCCTGGCAGTGCATTGGTCATGTGATCACAGCCTTCCAAAATACATGGGTTATGCACAAATTACTGGCTCATGATTAGATGGCATATGTACAAATGAGTGCATTGCTTTTCATAGGAAAACGGACAAACAGTTTATGCAAGCAGCTTGAATAATGACATCAGTCTTCCGCGCTTCACCTGCAAAATTAGTATTCATTAATCTATTACTCATCATATATTACTTTATTTATTTATTTATTTATTTTTACATGCTTCCATGGTGAATGGAGAATCCAAAAAAGGTGAACATTATTCATGAATTGAAACCCTGGGGACCAGAATTAGAATCAGAAAAGGTTTTATTGCCAGTTATGTGTTAAAAAACAAGGAATTTGCTTTGGTTTTATGGCGCATACATTAAGCATACCAAGAATTTCTTAAGAGCAACACAAATAAGCAAAATAAAGATTAGAAAACTACAGTCACAATATGACAAATCTACATTTAAAAGTAGTATGGCATAAATATATACAATATAGCTGTTTCAGGATAAACTGTACAGTTTAGTGCAGTATGTGCAAAATGTGCAAATACCAACAAAAGCAAGACTATATCAGATTACAGATTACAAACTCTCACAAACTGTGCAACATAAGCCAAGTCTCGTTTATCTAGTCAACAAAGTGGTCTGAGTGGCCTAAACTAAATCAGGCCTTAATCCTAGAGGTGGCAGATCAGAAAACAAATCATTTTTGTAAAGGTCATATGTGTTGTGCCAGATCTGTTTTATAATTTGGTTTTGAAGACTGGAAGCCAAATAGACTTTTAGTGCACCTTTAATTCAGATTACAAGAGGGGTTTTTATTTGCAGGAATTGCAGCTAAATGCACTAGTGTTCTCAACAAAAATGCTTATCAGCCTCTGAAACCAAAAGAGTATACAACAATTCCTGTAACTTTCTAAAAGCAACAATCTTACTGGGAACATAAGCTGAGTCTGAACTGCAACACTATCTTCCAGCAGAGACTATCTGAAAATGAGCACATCTACAGATAAACTATTTCTTTTCAAGAATAACCTGATCTGAAGAGGGGCGGACTCTTACTGCAGTTTTAAGGGATCACATTTTCATAGTTACCCCACTGCTTCAGAACATCAGCAGACATACAGGCCGTCAACAAAATGCAGTCTTAGAAAAAACATTCTCCAAATGGCATGTCTTGTATAGACAGCTACATTGAAGAGATCCAATTTGGATTCAGTTCAGGGAAGAGTTGAGTGCCGCACCCTGCTGAATTCAACTGAAGCTCGTGCCAAAAGGGAGTAGAAAACCACACACACTGAGAGCACCAAGAGATATTTTGCAATTCTCTTTTCGTTGCCAAAGAGAAAAGCAGAGGTTGACTGACAGAGTGGAGTACTAAATGGACTTGATGAAGCTATTGTCAATAAAAGCTGTAAAAATGCAATTGGAATTTATTCTTTTCCATTTTCAACCTTTCACATGCCTGCTGTGCTTCTCTCCTCTCCACAGGGCCTGTACATCTTCTTAGTCTATGCTGTTTACAACAGTGAGGTAAGGAGGCATTCAGTCCATTGTCAGTACTGCTGCCTGTCAGCTCTGCAGCAGAATATCAGAATGTATCTTTGTATGGTATGTGAGGCTGCCAGCTTTTTGGACAAACCAGTGGGTGTAAACGCTGCTTCTCATTTAGGTGAGGAATGCCATAAAGAGGATCAAAGAAAAGAGAAAGGCCTTATCTTTCACGGTGAGTGAGCAAAGAGCACAGTGCCGTGATCAGGTCCATCAGTGCAGGACAGAAAATAAATTCCCTCTTTACAAATGTTGATTTTAGAGGACCTCTGACTTTTGCATGGGCAGCTATTTTGTTTCGTAGTGTAGTAGTCTATAGTGCACATGTTCTACTTTATTAAAAAAAATTATCACTTTGCAGCACTTCTGATTGGGTTATGATGTATTTTTAGAACTGTTCCCAGCCAACCAGCTTCCTACCATCCCAGAGGGCCCCAGTTACCTCTTGGGGCCGCAGTCCACCCACACCCTCCAGCCCTGAGACCAGTGAGACCTCTGGACCCCCCAGCTCCATCTCCACGTCACTGGTCATCAAGAACGGTAGGCTGCTAACCTGGAGCTGATTTGTGTGTGTGTGTGTGTGTGTGTGTGTGTGTGTGTGTGTGTGTGTGTGTGTGGGTGGGTGTGTGTGTGTGTGAGAGAGAGAGAGAGAGAGAGAGAGAGAGACTTGGCGACATGTTCTCATTTCAAGTTATCACCACTTTGTCAGTGCACTTCCACGTCTACATACTACATTCTAGATATCGCTCTGCATCTGCTGCAGAAATTCTGGGATGCTACTATCGACGCCGGAATGTTAACACAAGTACATATTGGGTTACACCACAAAAGCATGTGGTTATCTTAAGTCAACAAAAGCACATGGTAACCAACGCCTGGACGTCACCAAAAGCACATTCTTGGGATTAGACAAAAAGACAGAGATGGTTAAGTTTTGGCAAAAAGGGCAATGTGGAGAAAAACATCACATTCAGACAGGAAGTAAACACCAAATTCCCACATGAAAGTCCTTGGTTTGTTTGATTCATCCTGTCCTGTAGGGACCTTCATCCTACTAAATTGCTACAGGTAGCATTTCAACCTGACGCCATCCAGCAGTAAATCATGTGAACGCCGTCCACATATACTGCCTCGGCAGGTGCCCTGCCAGCCGTTCAGTGGCATATCATAACACCAGTAACAGTTATTTTTAGTTACATTTTAGCTGATACCATCCAGTGGCATATTATATAGCCTCGAAAGGTGGTTTACAGAATTGGCTTACACTGAAATTAATTACTGCAAAAACCGATGGGGGGAGTGTTGAAAGGATTGTGGGACACACTCAAATTGTGTTTGTTATTATTACCAAAGGACCATTCTGAGATTTTCTGCAGGTGAAACTGAGGAAGCAGCACTACTGAATACTGTGTAACTGTTTAGAAGCGCCAAAGGAACATCTGTAGCAGGAAACTGTCTAAATGTTAACATTTAGGAAAAGCAGGTGCACAATCTGCAGGTCTGTTTAATCATACACACATAGATATTACTGCTGGGTGGCACCAACATCTGTAAATCAGCAAATCCAACATTATCAGAAATGGAAAATGATATTATATAGGCTTTGTGACTTAACAACAAGGAGGCAGAGGTTTAGAGGCTGCAGGGGTTAAATAATCCCCTTTTACACAACTAAATTTCCAGCCTTTTTTCCGCCCAGTCATTCTTTCTAAAAGGTATGATTGAGAAATTGTGGGATGCAGTTGTCTTGCCATAAAACTGGCAGTGGAGGCAATGACAGTGCTGGCAGGATGGGACCATGGACGGGACAGGTGTGACATTTTTGTCAAAGTCTAAAGTGTGCCACCCACTGTCGAAAAATTTTAAAAGCATTTAGCAGCTAATTCAAAAAAGAAAAACAGCTGCCAAAAATGTCTGCTATTTGGGAATACAATGAAGTCCAATAACTCCTTAACCTTTGAGCAAAGGATGAGATCAGCTGCAATATAACAGGGACCCAAGTGATTATATTTGTCACGTTATGCCATTTTTATGCAATGCTGGTATGCTGACTTAAATCACAACTAGAGTGGAATGAAGCCACTATTGTTTGGTAAAATGAAAAGGTGCAACAAAGAAGGGACTTAGTGGAGGCCTTATGGTGTGATCTTTTTGTAAAAAGGCAACAGCATTTTTTTGTTCTACTGCTATATTATGGGACGCACTTACCAATTTTATCATAGTTTGAGTTATATTTTAGATGACCTTACCTACGTACCTTTCCAACATTTACTTTCAATGTCTTTTAATGAGGCAAAATAAAGCCAGTACAGTATGATTTGGCTGTAGCAGCCAGTTATACTCATTAGCAGGGTGTTAAATTATTCAAAAGGAGTTCAAAAGGTTAAAAGAAATCTCCTACACGTATTTTTCAGAAATATGTTTCATGGCCATTTAGTTTACTTCCCTCCATTGTTTAGTTTGCACCCTCATGCTGGAATTCATTGTGTCCATTTTTTGTTATTAACTCATTGAGTGCCAGCCCTATTATATAATGGAAAGTGGCTTGTGCCAGCTTTTCTGGCCATTTTGAGTCATCTTTCAAGACCCACAGAATATTTTGTACAAAGACTCTGAAAATACCGAATAGCTCAAATGAAAGAAGAAACTCTCTTTTTCATCATGAAAAAACGTTTGTTTGCACCTTGTTCCATTCTTGATTTATCTGAAGTTGAATAGAGGCTAGTTTCATAAAAAAAACAACACTTTTTTTCTAGAAAGCTGAGAAAAATGCATTTTTGTGAAAGATAGTCCATCAAGCAAGACAGTGATTTGAATGTTATAATTTTGCCTTCAGTGACATAAAAGACATCTCTCCATGAGAGTTTTTTTTTCCAGCGTCCGCTGGCGAAACTGGCTACTTGACCCTCTCCGTTTTTTGGGGGGCATTTTATGCCAATATTGAACTGATGTAGCTTCGTTGCTGTAGTTTCGATTCACCTCCACACAGATCACACTGCTCTCTGATCCCGGCTACTCCACTTCATGCTTTGATATACCGTCTTTTGTACTACCACTACGAATCCCAGCAGCCCCAAAATTACACACAGGGAGAGTGAGAGCGCCCCCTTGTGCCAGCCGCAGAAAACACACTATGACGTATATATATGTCAAGGGCACTCAAGCGTTGGCTTTTGAATGACGTATATATACGTCAGTGGTACTCAGTGAGTTAATTGACGTGCATTTATAGTGACTATCTAGTCTTTGAACCACTCAATTATGCCTTAATGTCACATTCACACACACATTCATATACTGATGGCAGAGGCAACCATACAAAGTACCATCTGTTATGCAATAAAAATGGATGGAGCAGCCATTGGCAGCAATTTTCCCAAACTTGTCCAAAGATACTTCAATATGTGGAGAGGAGGAATTGGGTATTGAACTACTGATCTTTTGTTTGATAGCTGAATCGCTCATTTTACCCTTATATTACACAGAAATGGTAGCCTGTTATAGCTCTCTAGCCACCCAATCCGTGACATTTCTGTTTGTGCTTGCTCTTCATGATGATTGAAGAGATTGTTTTCTAACTATATGTAGTCATGTAAAGAATCCCATGATTTTATAGGTGATTTTTGACTGTTGCTTTCATTGGTAGCCACTAAGATGAGCTCCTGAACTGTTGAGGGCACCCTTTCAACACAGACTGCATCATGAAAGCAGCACGTCATCCAAACACTGCGTTCATGGCTAACATGTCCACATCCCACATTTCCACATTTGAGTGCACCATATTTGGTGGAAAATATTCCACATTGAAACAACACAAAACTAGAAATAAAATGGTATCACTTCATTATATCCTTTTAAAGATTTGTGCAAAATTTTGTCATAAACTGTATGAATTCTTGATTTAAAGCCAAAAACATGTTTTTGTCAGGTTACAGTAACCTTAACCTTTGACCTCCAAATCCAAGTTCAAGTTCACTTTTGAGTCCAAGTGGACATTAGTGCCAAATTTGAGTAACCTCCCTCTCAAGGCCTTCTTGAGATATTTTGTTCACCAACATGTTCTCAGTCTGAACCCGTCACATGGTACGTCGATAGCACTAACAGAGCGGTGCTATTTGATGAGTTTGGTATGAAAATGGGTTAGTTCACAAGTATGAGATAGATGCAAAGTCACAGTGATCTTGACCTTTTGACCACCAAACTCTAAGCAGTTCATTGTTTAGACCAACTGGACATGAATTTGAAGAAATTTTGTATGTGTATTTGACTTATCATGTTCACGAGAATGAGATGGATGCAAGGGTACATTGACATTGACCTTGAACCACCCAAAACGTAAATAGTTCATTGCTGAGTCCAAATGAACCTTTGTGCCTAATTTGAGGACAGTCCCTTAAAGTGTCCGTGAGGTATCCTGTTGAAGAGAATGAGACACATAAAAGCTCACATTGACCTTGACATTTCACCACTGAAATCTTATCAGTATACGGTGAGGCAAAAAGAATATTTCTGCCAATTTAGAAGAGACTCTCTCATGGTGTTCATAAGATACTGTCCATCTATTTGACTACTGACAAACAGATGGACAGATGGACTAGCTGATGCCCCCAGCCACCGTAATGGCTGGTGCGTAGGCATTAAGATTACATGTCCACGTCCGTGACATGTAGTAGTTAGAATGACCTGCAAAGAAATGCAACCTTGTCAGTAATCAGTTATTAAAGTCAGTGCCCTGTCAATCTCAATTATGCACATTTGAGGACAGGAGAAGCAATTTATTGGAATGAAGCTAAACTCTGATACAAAAACTTGCCTGTGTTGCCCTAAACGATTACAACCTGCTGCATTACTGTTCACCTTTGAACTCTCAGTTACTTCTGTTCAGATGTTCTGCACATGTCAGGAAGGTTAATTATCCTTACCCTTTCAAATAATAACTGAACTATTTGGTCAGCTTGGATTGTATGCATTTATTTCCATTACCTGATGCCTCGAACATACCCACGTGACACTAACAGTGTGCTAGTTTTTGTTATCCTTAGAGCCATATGAATAGAATTCAGAATGAAATTACAAAAGGTTGTCTCAGGAGTGCAGTGGAGGAAGGATCAGGCGGTGATCAAAAACATTTATATTATAGATCACAGAGGGTCAAAGACGATGTCATTTCATCTTTTTTTCAATGGCTTTTTTACCGACATGTCCACCTCTGCTGTGGATGAGACTCTGCACCTTCACTCCATTTGTGGCTTAAATAAATTAAAAATGAGAGACGGTCAAGGCCAAGGTGATCTTTGTTATGCCTAAGGGGCATGACCAAGGGCCCAAGAATAATGCAATCTTCACAAAAATCAGCACACAAACAATCCAGATGGGAAAAAAAAGTGGACCAATAACAGTGGTGACCAGTGGGTCCAATAAATGTTAGTTATGTACCAATTACTGGCTCATCATTAAGTGGGATATATACAATTTGTTGTGCTTTACTTTTTATTGGAAAACATACAAACAATGCATGAGAACTTCCTAAATGAGTGTTACGTAGAGCAGACCACCGTCAAAAAAAAGTCGCAAAAAGGCACTGTATGTCATGAAGAAGATATGAAAAAAAAAATCAGAAAGAAAGTCAGTGTGTTTGCTTTTCCTGCGTGGCCTTTGATCATATGCTGGCTCCCTAAAATGGTGCTCAGTCGGCAAAACTTGACCAAAGATTTTTGTTTTGAAATACTCTAAAATGTTCAGTTTAGCTGAAGTTTATAAAAATGTCTCCTAAAGTGAATTCCCCCTGCGATTTGGGTCGCAGAGGGTTTCAGTTGAAAATGGTCCCCAACTCCCCAAACCCCGCCCCAATGTAATTAGGTTATTACGGCCCTGGATCAGGATAGATATCAGACTGCAGATGATCCTGTGTCTTTGAATTTCATATCTTGATTTATCTCATTAACAACAATTCTTCCTGTAGGCAAATGGCATTTTTGTTACTAAAAAAAATAATACTGACAATTCTCATAATATTCTTTTGTCATTCATATTGTTTGTGTTTCTGTGTGTGGTTTATAAAGATGCCTATTTACTGTTCTTTGTTTTGCTTGTGCGGTATCTCTTTGTCTTACATATTCTGACCTTGCATAAACAAATGTGTGGAAAGACAAATGCAAACTTTAAAATACAAATAAGTGTGTTTTTCTCTTTCAGAGAGCTTCAGAAAGGAAAGCTTTGTGAATTTCTCTTTAAAGACAGCATCAGGAAACCAAGTAAGTAACGTGTCCATTATCACTACACTGCCGTCATGTCATAGTCATTAAATATGTCTTAGTATTATTTTTGTGTTTTAGGTGGTCCAGCTGACCGGGTTCAAGCCATCAGGTACAACTCTAACATCACTTGATAGTTTGTATTAGACCAACAATAGATGCATGAAAACAAAAATACTCACATATGAAATGAGGAGATAAGGAAGCTGCCATAATAATTAAAGACAGGAAACAGGAGGGGATGGAAGTGGATGGCAGGTAAAGTGCCTGTTCCTGCAGAGAGCAGTGTTAGTAGCATGGAATGCAGTTAGTGCACTTTGAATTGCAAAAACAAAGTTTATGAACAGAGTGTCGCATAAAGCAAAGACAGTTACACAGAACGTTAATAGAGTGGAGAGATAGAATGACAGTTCCATGGTTGTTTTGGTGGTGACTGAATCAGCAGGGACAAAAGACGTGCTCCTTTATCTGCCCTTTCTCACTCCGGACTCGTCAAATAGCATCACTCTGTCAGTGCTTTTGGCTTACGAGTGTGACACCAAAAGCCACCTTCCACGTCAAACCAGAAGGCGGCTGAAAAACATCAGATGAGAACATGCACAGTAAGAACCGGTTATGTTGGTATTACACGCCTGAGGATGGCTGGATGGCACCAGGCCCGTCAACATGCAACAACCGTTGGCGGCATCACTTGAGAACACAACAGGACGGAACCAGTCGTTTGCACTTGAAACTCTACCGGACAGTGTCTAACGCTGCCGCTAACCAAGTAATTTAAGGAGCATGAGTGCACTTACAAGGTGGGCAGGTGGCTGGTGAGGTGGATGGGTCCCACAAACAACTGACTTTTGTGCTGGAGTCCGGAGTTTGCTCCCCATGTGGATTTGTGGGTTTTTTTCTACACCTTGCCATGTGCCTCTTTTGTCTAAATCTAATTATTCGTGTTGCTTAATCCTAACCATTATGACCTTCAGCCCTGTTTAAAACATAAGGACCATGTTGTTTCATCCCACCATGTTCATTTGTTGAAATCATGCAGCATAAACAGCTGACGCAGAAAGATACCTAAAAAATCACAAGTAGAAACAGATGGTCACTGACTGAGTGGCATCATGTGACAAGTTGGGATGAGAGCGTGTTGTTGTTACATATCTCTCTCTCTCTTTGTGGTGCTTCTGAGCTGACTCTGGTGCAATTCGTTGTGTAGAAGCAAAACAGACCAACTACGGGACTTTGTAATTTAGTATCAATTCAAAAGCAAAACTACAACATCCATCCGCAGATTGTCAGCAAGCAATTGTAGAAGTAAAGATGTAAAGATTGTTATTGAAGGTGCTGATTTTGGTAAATCCATAACCCTGGTCCTGGGTCATATGGTGGGTGTTGCATACTGTAGCAGGTGTCCGACCCTGTGGCATAGGCAGGAAGCTGCACTGATTTCTCACTGCTGCTGCAAAATAGAGCTTTGATGGTGTGAGGGGCCGAGCTGGCAGGTCATGAGGAGGAATCGATGCACTGATTTGCAGGTAAACTATGATGAGTTGATTACAGTACAAAGACAAGATATTCAATGTTCAAACTGATACGCTTTATTGTTTTTTGTAACATATACACTTTTTCTGAGTTGGATGCCTGCAACATGTTCCAAAAAGTTTGGGACAGGAGCAACAAAAGACTCTAAAGAGAAAAACAGAAACATTATCCAATGGAAAAATTATCCCAAAAAAGGAAAAAAAATAAACACACAAAGAAATGAAAATAAGTGCTTAAAAGTTATAATAATTATGTAAAATCATTTTAAACATATAATTGTGATTGTTGGTCTTCAGCCAGCATTTTCTTTTTTCCCTTGGATTTTTAAAAAATAATAATTTTCTAAATCTGTCAAAAAAAATTGCTCATGGTTCAAAGGTTCAAATATGTGTAAAAAGCATCTAAGAGCAGCACAAGAAAAATTATGTTGCTCCAGATTTCAAAGGGTTAAATCAGCTCTGTGGCAGCAGGTGTGGTCATCAAAGACGGTAAATGAATCAATTTTAAAATTTATTCCCACTTCCTGAAGTGAGTTTGGTCAATGCCATCACCCATACATTTCTGAAAATGACAATTTGTTTGTTGCATGCCGCATATGTTTTAAATTCCAACAACCACCTGGCCTCTGTGTCGTCATGGTTTCTCGTGTTAGGAGCACATTGAGCTCTACCTGCATTCTCTTTGTCTGGCTGTGAATTAAACTGCATATGGAGATTTTTAAAGCAGCCTTGAGAACAAAGCTATTTCATATATTTGAATTTTATTCACATTGAAATTCCTCATTTGTGTCAACTGAATGAACCCAAATATATGCTAGTTTATGTTAATATCTTTATTATTAGCACAAGTGTTCTGTGCTTGAGTGTCATTGGTGGTCTAAGTGTGGTTTTTAGAGTAGTTATTTGGTATTAATTTTCACTGAACTGATTTTTTTCTGGTATGAAAATCACTGTTAAGGTACCAGTAGCATGCCGTGAGGTCACTAACAGGGTAGGCATTGTGTTACAAAAGTCAGAATATAACTAATAAAATGTTGTTGTGTTTTTGGGGGGGGTTTTTTCACTGTATGCATGAATGTGCACAGGCATGCACACATGATAGGATTCACATATTGTGCAAGAGTGGCGTACAAACTAGTTCTGAGATGACACTATGAAGCAAAAGTCGTATTATGTTCAGTATTAGAATGCAATCATATCCTCAATTATGGCAAAGTGACCAAAAGGTTTCTGTCTTGTGTTAAGTTTGCAGCAACAAAACACAGGTCAATTCGATATGAAGCCAAACCAAAATGTACACTGACTCTGTAGATCTGAATCTTTTAGAAAGCATCCATCCGTCGATCTTTCAGGTGACAGCTACATCAGCTACAAAAACGTCAGCATTTTAAAACTCCTCCAACTGATGTCAAAAAGCTCCTTTTGCATGTGCATGAAATGCCACTGGTAAGAATGCGATCAGACAGAACCATTGGCAGCATTTTTATACACCAGCTGGACAGCACCTGTCGCATCCGCACAAATTGGGCAGGATGGTGTCAGGTTGAAATGCTGTCAGTAATAAGGTAATAGGAGGAGCACCAAGGCGCCTATGCCTATTGGGTGGGTGGGAAGGGGCAGTGGATGGGTCCCACAAACCTGGTGTTCGCTTCCCATCTGAATGTGACATTTTCTTCTGTATCTCACTATGTGCCTTGTTTGAGCAAGCTAAGTAGCTTGTGAACTAAATAGATGGAGGGCTATTACAACTTGCTATCAGGACACAGGACGATGTATGACAAACCCACACTTCCACATCATCAGAATTTCAACAATTTAACATGCAACATCCATATAACCTCCGTTCATCTGTCCTCCTGAGTGCTTGGTTTGTTTACGTGGTACTGGGTGTGTCAGCTGTGTCACACGAATATCTGGAGCATCTATAAGTATATATTTTGCTATCATATAATTCACTCTTTAATACACACTACATGTAGAATAGTGAGTGAGTGAGCGAGTGAAGAATTTCAGTGTAATTCAATTCAGTTCAATTCCATTTTACTATTGGTCCCACAATGGCAATTTGTGTTGCAGCATGTGTAAAAACATAATAAAAACACATAAAGCACAAACAATATGACATAGAAACATGCAACAGTTGACATTAATCTGTACACAGGGTGACCTGCACCTGTGCACATTAATAAGCGTCCACAGCTTTTGTCTGTTTCCCTCCTTTTTACGATCACACCTGTCTTGTATCAGTCTCATTTGTCCTCCATGTCAGTCTTCCCTGCACACCTGTTGTGTTTTAGTCTTGTTTGCTCCATCCTTGTGTTTCTGTCGCACCTTCAAAATTCAGCCAATCCCTGTGTTTCTCTCCTTTTTCTCTGTGTCCACCTCCCCCAGCTGTGTCTCTTTGTCCTGATTAGTTCTCTGTGTATATACACCTGTGTGTCTCCTTTGTCCCTCGTCAGTTTGTCTGTTATCCTCCGTGCTGTTTCCACTGTGTTTGCTGCTGTCTTCACCCAAGTTCTTCCTTGTTGGTTTCAGTTTAGCTTTTGATTCATGTTTTTTTTGTACATTGTATTTTCGTTTGTTATCATCATCGGCATTTAAGCTCACATTTTGTTAGTGCACCTGTCTGCTCATTTTGTTCTGCATTTGGGTCCACATCTGAACTCACCTGTGACAAACACATATACAGGACCAAAGTGTTATCTCACATTGACATTGAATGGGGATTAAAAGCATTGCTCTTTTTCCTGATTTTTTTCATATTCAATTTGTACCTGCTAGATTTCCTGTCGGAACATAAAAATTGGATTTAATTAATACACAAATGAAAGATAGACATCACAAGAATAATCAATAATATTACAAATATAAGTCAGTTTACAAAATATTATTGGTTTAGAAAATGTGATTTACAAGGGACTGCACGTCACTGAAAGGCGCTGAGTGTTTGCAGAAAGCATCATCTAATGACTTGAGTCCTAACAATTGAAAGCTGACTGGAGAAGAGAGAGCCAAAGGGGTTTTATTTTTCCTAGATTGTCTCCATTTACCTGCACAGTGCAGCAAATTAGGCCTATGTGAAAACTGCCCCAGTGTCTTTTGTTGATTTGAATGTGCAGGCAAACACAACAGATGGTCCCCATATTTCCAGAGGGTCAAGTCACTGTCAATCGCTCTAAATTGCCCGGCAGTGGGGAGACGGAAGTTTTTAGATTCATTAAATGTTTGGCCGTCTGTAAGGAACGCCTGATGGATGGCGTTTGAGTGCTGCTGGGTGTTCATTGTTGACCGCCGAGACAAAGAAGAAGTTCATTCCCTTAATCAGGAGCGGACGGGGCTGTCTATTCACGCTATCAACCATTAACCACTCCAACACCTGCTCTCTCTCACTCTGCCTTTCATTTCCCCTGCTTTCTTGTTTTCTCTTTTGTACACAAACACACTCGCACACCTATAATGCAAAAACATTAAACATCAGGTTGAGCTTGGAGTCGTAGTTATAATGCCTTTCACTTTATTTCACCGCAGGTTGTTGAATCGCAAATGGAGTGGATCCTGATACTCAATTACAATAAGCATGCAGCATGCTGAAAGAGGGGAGGACTGGACACACATGAAGATACCACCTGAGGAAGAGCACGGACACCACACACACACACACACACACACACACACACACACACACACACACACACACACACACACACTCTGTCTCTCTCTCTCTCTGCTGGGAGAGTGTGATGAAGAATTGAGCTCTACCTTCTCTCCCTGCTCTGCTTTCAGATCAGATCAGTTTTCCCTCAACGTCTCACTTTTTTAACACATGACGTTTGTTGTGTGTTTTTATCATCAGCAAAATGACTAAAGACCAAGTTTAAAAATTATTTTGCAGGTTCCTCACTATCAGTCAGCTTTGAAACAAATTGAGTCGTGAAGGAATGGATTCTTTCGATGGGATTCATCATTTAAGTTAATGTCCATACATCAGTGACTATGTTTACATACACAAAGTATTCAGGGTTTTTTGCCCTTTCTCTGAAAAAGACAATTTTCCTGCTAAGCTATTTCCCTGTCTAATGATATTGACTAATTATCCCGTTCTCATCCCAAAGTCATCAAATAACGCTGCTTTTGCAGTGCTTTCAGCTTAAGATCCTTCTACCGAAATCCACCTTTTGCATTCTGCATTAGAAACCGCTGAAAGGCATCAGCTGAGAACGCAACCAGACAGAACTGTTTGCAGTATTATTATATGCCGGTGGACGGTTCACGGACGGTCAGTGTCAGTTGAGAATGTGGCTGGTAATGATGTAATGTAATGATCCCGAAGGTCCCTGTAGGGCAGGCAGGAGGGCATGGATGGATCAAACAAACCCCGGACTTCTATGCTATAGTCCAGTGTTTGCTTCCTGTCTGAATGTCATGTTTTTTTTCTACAATTTACCATGTGCCTCTTTTGCCTAAACCTAACCAGCCATGCCAGCATGAGCGTTTGTTGACGCACCAGCATTGGTTGCCATGTGCTGTTGTTGTCTAGGCATAACCATGTCCAGTGTAAACCCACCATGTGCTTGTGTTGAAATCACAGTAGTAGCATCCCAGAACATAAACAGTGGATGCAGAAGGATACCTAAAGTGTAATATGTACGCGCGGAAGTCCACTGCTAAGTGTTGCATTTTTGCACAAATCCATATACCTATTGATACCCATGTCTTTCATTGTGTTAAAAAGTAGGTGTGTTCCTTTTTTTCTGACCAGACTAACCTTTCAAATGTTTGGTTTATGTACATCTCCATGGCAATGCACAAAGCCAACTGTTAACAAGGAAGAGGCTGTGTGTTGTAAAAAAAAAAACAAAAAAGAAAACAAATGAGACGAAAATTCCATATGTGCTGTTTATATGCCCAAATAATGCTATTAAAATCCAAATAATACCGTCACATCCCATTTACATGACCTTTATCGAATTCAGAACATTGTCATAATCAAAATAATATTGGGAATACTGATGTGTATGCAAACATACTCAGTAACTGTAAGAAAGTAACCATGCTTTTACAAATGTATTGTGTTTGTGACTTGTTGCCTAAACAAAGCGTAAGCAGGTGAACTGGTCTTTTTAAGGCATAAATGAGTCTTTTGTTTTGCAACCCAAAAGAAGATATTTTTTTGTATCACGTGAAACTTTAAAGGGTCAGTTCACCCAAACAGGAAGTCAGGTTTTATTCACTAAGGTATTGAGATTTTTGTTTTCTGCTGCTGGGCTCCCAGCATCAGAAAATAGCATTTGAAAGCAACAGCAGCATGTCTTTTCAGAAGCAATGTGAAGTGACTCCACAGACCTCACTGTCAAAAGCTCTTATTAGAAACTTGGACAATGGAGTGAAGACACTTCCATGGAAACTGTAGACTTCCGATTCTGTGTCATCAGGACATTGTCTGTGGAAAATTGCTTTTGTTGTTGCATGAATGAAATTCTGTTGACATGCACAATAGTGAGTGGAGACAGAAATCTCAGCAGCAGTTATCTGAAAACTTCAGTTAATAAAACTGTACATACTTTTGCAAAAATGGGTGAAGTAACCTTTGAATTTTAAAAGAAGTGACATTGGTTTTATTTTTTCTTGCTGGTGTACCTACACCCACACAGAAACTTTATATTGAACAGGTATTATCTAACTGCCTTTACTAAAGATATGTTGATAGTTTTTACTTCAAACATAATTCTCTGTAACACTTTATTTGGATAGTCCAGTGACAGATAGCTGAGAATATTTGTAACATTTCATTAGCTTATTAGATTCAACAATTCAACTGTTTGGCTTTGTCTGTAGACATGTATCTTCAGGGTGTGTGACTATTCACTACATATTCACAGAATAGTTCAATTGAACTTAAACTACTTACTCAACCTATACGGCATAGGTTGAGTCATGAATTGTCACATATACTCCATAAAATGACACTAACATTGATGTGGCCATCCCCTGTGTTTAACTGATGTTAATACTTGGCTTCATTATTACTCCTCTGTTGTCATGTTTTGTGTAAATAATTCCACAAGTAGTAATTCAAGTTTATGACAAAAAAAACAAAGGCCTAATGCCCCTAATACGGCCATTTATTGTGGTACATGACATGATGTCCCACAATTCCCAAACATTTTCAGCATGGACGACCAAACTGATAATGCCTTCCTAACGTGTTTTTATGTTTAACAAATCACTTAAGCTCAACGTTACATACAGACACAGATGGTGCCTTCTGTCCATATCATTTTGTCAGTATTTGTGTATGTTTTCTGAAAGCTTACAGATATGGACAAAACATAGCAGTAACACCGGATATTGTGGGAGCAGTGTAGCGTAGTTCAAGCAAGATAGGAATGTAGGATACAACAAAGACACAGCATGAATCAGTAATGCCTCCGTTACTACGACCCCCTACACTGTTGCTTCATTTGTTGTTGTGTAACTTTCAACTTTTGCCATCTATTGGCTGTATCTATGCCAACATTAAGGATGCATGGACATATAAAGCCAGTTCAGATTCCAAAGTCATCAAATACCAGCACTTTTGCCTTGATTTTGGGGTAAGATCTCGATGCCAAAGGCCACCTTTTGTGTCCGCATGAAATGACACTGGACAGCATCAGCTAAGAACACTGCCGGATGGCGTCAGCTAAGAATGCTGCCAGACAGAACTGTTGATGGTGTTATTATAAGCAGCCAGATGGTTCCTGTCACAGCAACGTGATACACTGACAGGAGGTGTCAACTTAGAACGTGGCTGGATGGAACCTGTCACATCTGCATGATACACCACTGAACGGTGTCAGGTTAAAATGCTGCTGGTAATGATGTAGGAGCACAAAGGTCAATATAGGGATGATGGGAGGGAGTCCTGTGTTTGCCTCCTGTCTGAATGTGATGTTTTTTCCCTACACCTTATCATTTGTGCCTCTTTTGCCTTATCCTAATCATCCGTAACAGCACGTGTTGTGCTTGTGCTTTCGTTGCCTAAACAAAACCATGTGCAGCGTAATCCCACCATGTGCTTTTGTTGACATTAAAGCACCAGCATTCCAGAACGTCAACAGCAGACCCAGCAGGATACCGAAAGCATACTATGTTGACATGGAAGTTCACTGCAAAACAGCAATATGTGATAATTTGAGATGAGAACGTGCTTAAGTATAATGTAGTGAGATTTCCCAAGTTTGAAACTGAGCCCTTATTGTAAATACATATGTAAAACCTTATATTAAACCACTGCAGCTCAGCAGGCATGAAGCTGTAGAACTGCCACAGAGAGCAGTATGATACACACAGATGTTTGCAGTAACATTCTAGAAATATGAAGACACGCATTGCCTTCTGTTCAGTATCCAACTACTAATTCTATCTACAGTATCTACTCTTATACTGTGTTACTCTGGTAGGCTTGTAAGATAGCCTGGCCTGCCAGAAATTATGCTTTAGTCGCTGATGTTTATATTGTTCAAAATAAGATTCAACATTTATGTCTGTTGCTATGCTCACAAGGTCTGCCACAATCTAAAACGTCCTTTCTCTGTCTTGGTGTTAGGCAGCAGCGTTTTTCTGTAAAACAAAAAAAAAAAAAAAAAATAGCAGGGCAACAAGTACTTTGAATAGATACAAAGTCCCTCTATTCCACTTCGCATATAAAAAGGCAAGTAAGACTAGACATCATTTTTAAACACAAAACACCGTTTACCTACATATACATATTTCTGTCTCATCACAAGCTGTCTTTGATCACATAAAAAAAAGAAATAGCCTGCAGGGCTTTTTCCAGAAATTCAGTTGACATAGTTTAAAACCAACAGATACAGTCATGGGGGTGATGGGTAAAGCACAGGGCTTTAACCCAGGAGACCAGGGTTTGAGTTTCATGTGGGTCAATGTTAAGGCCCAGACACACCAAACTGACAGCTGACCGTAGCATCGCCTCAAGGTGCCTGTGTCTCAGCCAAAAAGCTGCACACAAAACACACCACACAGACTTTAACTGACAGCCAACCAGTACGTATGTTCTACGTTTGTGTGAGGAAATACCCCTCCAAACCAGCTGTCTAATTGTTATTCAAAAAGGGAAACTGGAAGATGATGCTAGTTAGCCAGTTAATACATTAACACAATCCAGTGTTCAAAGAACAAAACACATTTACCAACAACAGAAACCACAGGAAACATTTCTGCATAGCTCAGTGGCTAAACTCTCTGAACAAAGAACAAATTTGTTTCCACCTCAGTCACTCTTGACTTTGCTGGGATCTTGCAGTGGAGCAACAGACACTCAGTGAAACAGGTGTGGTTTGGACCCAAATGCAGTACACTGGCGCTCAGGAACAGTTGGCAATGACCTTTATTTTCACCACAGCAAACAAGGTACGGAGCAGATAGAATAAACACAGAATAAAGTTCGTTCTTCAGGCTGAAGCCCTCACACAGTCTCTGGGGCTCAGACGAGGGGAAGAGACGTAGCTTACTTCAGCCGATGACGACGGAGGAGGAAGCTCCGTGGCCCGAAGAGCCGGCTGTTCGTGCGGAGGTGCCGATGGGGAGAGAGCAGAGGAATGGTCGGAGGCAGGCGGGGGGGGGGTCGTAGCCAGATGAGCAGTCCGTAAAGGCATAGGCACCGATGGGGAGCAAGCAGGAGGATAGACGAGGCCAGGCAGAGGAGTCGTTACCAGCAGAGCAGTCAGATACCAGAAACGCTGAGGCAGAGCACGAGGTCAGGGACAGAAGGCAGGTGAGTTTACCGGGAGGCAGACGAGGAGAGCAGGTCAGGAACAGGCAGAGTCGGCACCAGGAGATCAGACAGGAGATGAATGCTGGAAAGTCTTGCATGACGCTGAGGAACAATCTGGCAATGAGTGAGAGTGCTGGAGAGGCTTATATGCAGGGCTGATTGTAATGAGCTGCAGCTGTGAGGCAGGTGAGCAGAGTTGGGCTGATAAGATGGGCGTGGCTGGCAGGTAGAGTGGAGCAGAGGGAGGGAGAGTGGAAAAACACTGCAGCAGTGTGACAGGAGGGGAATGAGAGACAGGGGCTGTGACACACAGCCCCACCTGGCATCAAATTTGTGCCATCTGCTTCTATTGCCATTGGCTTTGGGCATGTGTATTGTTGTTCCCTTCACTTGGGGCACTTGACATTGTGATTGTGGGGCTTTACCCACAAAGCAGCCTGTTGAGCCAAGTGCACTGAAGACAACTATTTTATCAACCCCTGACCTTAAATTGTAGAATAATCAGCATTTTATGCATGCATTTACCTTTTGAAACCTGACCAAATTGGCTTGATTTCTTGAAAAAAAAAAAAAAAAAGCAAAAAGGCAATGTGCAATATAGTAGGAAATTATCCAAAAAACTAAATAAATTGTAGTATGTACAAAGAATATACCCTAAAAAAGTTCAAACCAAAATTAGCAAGGAGGGAAATGACCTGGAAAAATAATAATACTGTCAAATATTTTTTTTTTGTAATAATTTTCTAAACTCCTTACCAAGTTGCTTATTGCCTTTTTGCTATGATTTCAAAATAAAGTAAGCCAATTTGCTTAGGTTGGTTTGAAAGTTAAAATAACTTGTGAAGGCATATGAATGCAGCAAAAGAAAAGCTATGCCTATTATGGTTTCAAAGGGTTAATCCAGATTTGTATTAATTTCAGTGTTAGTCATTACCACTAAAACCACACCTTCTGTCTGCTGCCTGCAGGTTGGGCTTGCTTTACTCCAAATGACCCCTTGCCTCTAGTAGTCAGATATGGTGTATTGTACAACATGATTCACATTTTCTGCTTTTAGACATTTTTTCAGATGGACATTTGAGACACAAATCAATTTTTCTCTACAAACTTTCGCTCTCCCATGAAATGTTTATCTCCTTGAAAATATGGGGGAAAAAAATTAAATCAACATTTCATAACTTTAATGGGAGATTACAAATGTCATAAAAAGACTATTTATAGAGACATTGAATGACTCTCCAGTATTGATTTGTTTCTAAAACGTTGGTTTGATGTTTTAATATATAACTGATTTTCTTTCTTTTTTTCTCAATATATTATATTTTATTTTTCAATTTTAAAACAATTATGTGACAATATAAACCAGTGAGGTAAAATGAGAACATAGACATTGGACTTATTCGCACATTCAGACAGGTCTAAGTCTCAGTGGAGGTGGAGTAATATTGCACTGAGTTAAAAAAGGGACCCAAATTATGCAAAAGAGTTTGCTCTTCATATTAGTCTTATACAGGCGCAGTCTTTTCATCTGTATGATAGACAACATTTCCTTAAGCCATTGCTTAAAACACGGTGGATAGGTAGACTTCCAAAACAGGAGAATGAGCTTCGTAGCAGCCAGTATTGCTAAATCCAGAGCAGCCTGTAAGTCATAAGACAACTCAGGTGTGCCTGTAGAGCAACCAAAGATAGCAAGCTCTTGACTGGGCAGAATGTCTCTAGAATAGGCTTTCAAAAGCCACTTGAATATCTCAGTCCAGAAATTGGTTGGAGTAGGGCAGAACCAGAAAAGATGTGCTAGTAATCCTTCAGCTGAGGAGCATTTGTCACATTTAGGAGACACTGATGGAAAAATGCGGCTCAGTTTTGTTTTTGAATTATGCAGTCTATACATCACCCTATACTGGAGTAGCCTGTATCGTGAGTTAATGGAGCAGCAATGGATCCGTGACATAGCCTCCTCCCAGAACTCTGCTGTTATCTCTGAATTCAAATCAATGGCCCATGCTTCCCTAATATGTTTTGATGACACTGGATTCAAAAAGATATTTACAAATTTTGATACTAGCTGCTCAGAATCTGCAGGGAGCAGGAGATTCTCAGTAAAAGGGTGAATAGTGGGAGAGGACTCAAAGTGTGGGCATTTTTCTTTAACATAGTGCCTAAGCTGGAGATTGTGGAAAAGAGTTAGGGAGTTTAAACTTGGTGCTTAATTGTTTAAATGATGCAAACTGGCCATTAATGTACAAATCTAAAAAAGGTTTTAATACCTCTATTTCTTCAGACTGTAAACACAGCATCCAGCTGTCCAGGCATAAATAAATGGTTTTGGGAAATGGGAGCATAAACAGAAACACTGACAGTCCGGCAAGCAGTTTTAATCTGATTTAATATTCGTATGAAATTCTTTATTACAAAGCTTTTCTGTGTTGACTTATCTACCGAGGCAGGACTCGAAAACAGAAGAAAGTGAAGAGTTTTTGACAGCAGAGGCTTCCAACTGTAACCATGAAGGAATGTTTTCTGTTTCTGCCTTTATGTAATTTCAGTAGACAAGAGCCCTGGAGTTAGCAACCCGGTAGTAGTGTTTTAAAATGGGAAGACCAAGACCTCCTTTTTTGAGGGATTTGTGGATGTGAGCCTTTGCTATCCTATGTGATTTATTACCCCATATAAAGGGAAAGATGACAGAATCAAGCTTCTTAAAGAAGGATTTATTCATTTAAGTATAGGGGCAGATTTTGGGGCAGGCTCACCATTGTGACACCATTAACTTGTTCAATCATGGCTAAAGGTAACATTCTCCAGGCCTCAATATTCACTTTCAATTTTTCTACTGATTTTGTAAAGTTAAATTTAAAGAGATGCTTTGGGTTCCTGGTCAGCTTAAGTCCGAGATAAGTGAAACAATCCTTCACAACCCTAAAAGGTAAATTGTTTAAGAAGTAATCTGTAAATTGATCTTCTAATGGCATGAATTCGCTTTTTCCCCACTTTATAACATAGCCAGAAATGTTTCCAAAGGAATTTATGTAATTCAGTTAGATGGCAACAGCTGCTGGGTCAGCTAAACAGACCAAGAGGTCATCCGTGTACAAAGCCATGCAGGTCTCTGTACCACTCAGCTTGATACCTTTGATGCCTGGGTGTTCCCTGATGCCAATTGCCAGAGGCTCTAATGTAATGTTAAACAGTAAAGAAGACAGTGGATACCCTTGGCGAGCACCACATTGCAGAGAGAGTGGGTTGGATCCCCATTTGTTAATATGAAGGATTTTGGATTAGTTTGCAATATTTTGACCCATTCTATAAATTTATCAACAAAGCCAAACTTCTTAAGTGCTGCAAATCGATAAGGCCATTCAATAATATCAAACGCCTTGTGAGCATCTAAAGACAATATGGCAGCTCTATCCTCTTCACCATATTCGGCATAAAGGATGTTGAGAATTTTGTGGACATTACAAAAGGAATATCTTCCTTTGCCATTACTTTTGTTATTATTTTGAGATCATAATTGAGTAAAGCGATAGGCCTGTAACTACCAGGGTCTGTTTCATCCTTATCTTTTTTTTTAATAAATTTCAAATATTTGCTTTATTAAGGAAGATAGGAGATTCCTGTTTTTAAATGTGTCATGAATCATTCTTAACAATACTGGTGTGAGGACATCTCAAAAAGCTTTATAAAACTCTGGCCCACACCTGTCAGGTCCTGCCGCCTTTCCAGTGGGAATTGATTTGATTGTTTCCTGATGCTCAGACAGCAAAAAGTCAAAATCAAAATTCTCCCGAAAAGCTGTGTCCAGTTGTGGAGTTGAAAAACTGATTAATATCTCCTTGTGTAGCTGTTGATTTTGTGGGGTAAATATCTGAATAAAATTCTTTAAAGCGTTAATTGATTTCCTTTAGATCTGTAAGCATCTGACCAGAGCTAGACTTTATTTTGTAAATGGCTCGTTTGGCCTGTTCTCCTTTCAACTGCCTAGCCAATAGCGTAGTGGTTTGTCAACAAAGTCAAAGTGTCTCTGCCTAAGTTTAAGTAAAAGATTGCTGACCTATTCTCCCAAAATAGCATTGTATTCATATTTTAATTTAAGAATATTGTTGTAATCTGACAGGAGCAGAGAGTTTCTGTAGGTCAGTTCTGCAGCTGATAGTTCTTTCTCAAACATTTCCAATCTGCTTCTCTTAGCTCTTTTCCGTGTTGCTTCATAAGAAATAATCTGTCCCCTGATGTACACTTTGAGTGTTTCCCACAATACTGAATCAGTCACCTTGCTATTGTCATTGGTCTCAAGGAACTGTGAAATATGCATTGTAATGTGTTGTCTGAATGTCTGGTCTGCAAGCAAAGAGGGGTTGAAACGCCAGCTATAGGCACGCCTGGGGAGAGACAGGTGAAGGTTGAGATAGACTGGACTGTGATCTGAAATTATTATGTCATGATATCTGGTGTGGTCAATTTTAGGGATTAGTCTAGAATCAACTAAAGACAAATAGTCTATCCATGTATATGATTTGTGCATGTGAGAATAAAAAGAATAATCACGGTCAGATGGATGCGGAAGTCTCCAGATATCTACCGCTCGTTTCGATTTTATCAAATTATTGAGGGTTTTTACAGCAAGACTATTAGGTGGCGGGGCAGAGGATAGCCTATCCAAGTATGGGCAGTTAAATTCCCCCCAATCAGTAGATGACTAAGTGAATAGTTTTTCTCGTTCTTAAAGTCGGACAAGGCTAAATATCAGCCACATTATGACTGCTGTATGAATCTTGTACACATCCGTTGCATGTTGTGAAATAATAATTTACACACAAGTGGAGCTTTACTTCACTGAAATTTATTGGTCTGATGCTATTACAATAAAATATATTTAAAGAAAACAAAATGCCTCGGTCACTTGGTCTTTTGGGAGAAAAAAAACACTTCAGTTTAAGACGGGACTGTCAACTCACAGGAAAAAAAAGAGTTAACAAAGAGCAAAAACAAAGGCAATATCAAGAGAATCAGTTCCACAACAGTAGCGATTTGGCCTCAACATAAAGCGGAGAACTCTTTCAGTTGAAATGTATCTTCATCTTGCAGTAAGATATTCACTTCACAACATAAATATACTGTACAGAGTGAGAACACACAGCTATCTCAACTGGAAAACCAAGGTGTGTTTGTGTATGTTTTCAGGCAGACATTAAGTTAAGGCAGGTGGAGTGATTGTCTACGATACCTTGAAATGGACGAACAAGGAATGATTTTCAGTGTCCACAGTGAGAAAGTTGAGCTGCACAATATTACAAACACTGCTTTGACTGTGTGTTTTTTTCAGTTGAATATCAGTAACATTGTCATCATCGCTGAGAGTCATGTGCTTTTATGAAGGGTGTGTCACTTTTCATAAATCTGGGGACCGATAGTGTTACTTTTCAACATAGTAAGTGCCACAGATTAATCACTGCCTGCTACAAATACACAGGGTTCAGCTTTCTGATCGTGTTTATATGACTGATAAGGTTTGCAGGGATGTCCACCAGCTGTCTGATCAGATGCTGATCAGACAGCTGTAAACTATACAGGAATATGTCAGATGCTGTTATTAGTAGAGATAAGCGACTCAGGATGGTTACACTCAAAAACAAAATGATGTATTGAACACTAACTTTTTTATTTATTTAACTATTTATAGGGAACATATATTTGTCAAATAATCATCATAGACATCATATTATCTATTAAATGTTGTTCTCATTTCAAACTTGTCAAATATGACTGCTTGGACAGTGATTTGGGTGTCAGACACCAACATCAACAGCCACCTTTCGCGGTGTTGTGATGCTTTGGTGGACAGCATCAGTTTAAAATGTGGCCGGATGGAACCTTTTCTGGTGATGTGCTATGCCGGTGGTGAGCCAAACAACACCTGTTGTGATGGTATAATATGCCGTCCAACAGCATCATTTTATAATACAGTCGGTACGAACCTGCCGCAAAAATATGATACTGCGTTGGACAGGGTCAGTTTGAAATGATACTAGTAACAACGTAATAAAAGGAGCTGGGAAGATGGGCCATACTGATTATAGTTGCAAACAGGACACTGATGGAGGTCTCCTGGTTGGAAATCTGGTGTTTTTTGACCTATCCACCACTCCTGACAGAAACCACCAGCCATTGCGTGGCAATGTTGAAGCTGGGAATAAGTGTTTACACTACGAAAAAAGGATCCTCACTAACTTTCAAAAGGCATGATGTCAGTGGTGTAGGTACACAATTTCATCACAATACATGCCACCACGCAGGCTGCTCTTAGTGCTAAGCGGTATACTGGTTCTTCTGGTAAGGTTCTCACCGTGTTTCTTTGCCTAAATGTAACCACGACTTTACTGAGCCAATGGCAAAAATCCAGGCCCCTTTTCAATCGGATCTTGTCAAATAGCACCACTTTGTCAGTGCTTTTGCAAATGAGCATGACGCCAACTAACTCTTCGGAAAGTTTGTAACATCATTTGTGGACTGCTGATTCATAAGGTATATGAACTGTAATATGAAGATATGTTTACCACCATGTTGTGCAGTGTTAAGAGGTTGTCATTTCACAAAATTTCTGCAAGATGGGGTTGTGTTTTGTTGTGTTTTTGTTGTTGGCTTTTGGGGAAGTCATAAAGTACTGAAAGACAATGTTAGTTTAGGGTTTTTTGTGGGATTTTTTGACTACTTACTAAAAATAAGCATTAACATTATTTAACATAAAGTTTGGAGATTTAAATAATTTTAATTATGGGTACCAAAACCCATCACACAGCAGCTTCAGTGCAAACCATATCAGTATCTGCAGACGCGCAGATCAGTCAATCTCTAGTCCACATACAGTACAGTGTGTTGAAAAGTGACACAAATGTGTGTGTGAATGTGACACCTTCATTTTTTAAGGATCCATTGTTTCTCAGGGCATTTTACAAATTTTAAATTTTACAAAGAAATTTGAAACCAAATGTTGCCAGATGCATCTTTTCCCTCCTGAGTCATCTCTGTGTGGCTCCTTGGTACTGACAAATGCTTCCTTTTGTTATTCACATATTTACTTAAAGGGAGAAAAATGTTGTCTTTGTCATTCATGTCTTCCTAATTGATGTGTCTTTTTTTCTCTCCTATCTGTTACTCTCTGCTCTGGCATCCTTTGATTTGTTTTTGTTTTTTTACCCATAAAGCATTGCAGTCTGTGGTGTCACTTGCTTTTTCATCTCCCCCTTTCTTTGTCTGTGTCCCTCTGTTTTATCTGTCTTTCTGTCCCTTGCATTCTCTCTTTCTGAACATATCTGGCTTTGATATATCCATATATTAACATCTAAATAGATTAAAACAAAACTATTTTGAACCGCATAGAGCTTTCATATTTCTTTTTTTCTTTCTTTTTTTAACAGTGTTGGCAAAAAGAAAAAATATAGTGATACAAACATAAGTGCTAGTCTAGTCTGAGGAGACCGCAGTCAGTACGTTTCCATGCACAGTTAAGTCAAGCTGCGGTTATAGCTCCATTTGGCCATTTATTGGACTACTGTCCTTGTCCAAGAATATAAGCACTGGGGCAGAATCCATTTATTGATGGACGTATGTCTGACTCTGCCACAGTAGGTGGCGATATGCCCTCTTTCAGCTCGTTGCTATCTGACCTTCTTCCAGTTGACCTATTACGTCACAAACCAAACACGTTAGCAAGCGGCAAACATGTTGCATGTCGAATGGAGACAACAAGGATATTTTTTTCAATGCTGTACATTTCGTATATGCTCTCTACACTTATTTTGTTTCTTCTCTTCCTCTTCTTTTGGTTTTCCCAGCTTTCCTCTACAATTTTATGCTATTCAACTTCTGGGTCAAAACCGGCACAGGGACTACGGAGCATGTGCATAATGCTTAAACCAATTCAGGTCCGACTGAGGCGTTTACATTAGAGAGTAAGTCAGTCCCCAAGAGCATTATTGAGGTGTGTTAGCCTGACTTTGAGAAATTAAATTTAGTACGATTTCAGCTGGACTAACATGTTTAAATGTATTTTAAAAGTCCAGTTTTAGTCGGACTAGCGACACGATTCAACTTTTTCTTACATCATGTGAACGTACTGAGTGTGTCTTGTTATCCTGAAGTCTGTCTTCATCTAAAAAATAAGATAAATGATCTAGGAACAGCGTTGGTGAAATTGGAATCATAAAGTTGCATCTGAAATTTGGATCAAAAATGCATAATTAAACACTTAAATTCATTCTCTGAAAAGAAGCTACAAAATTTGTTGGATAGGTGCACATTAGCTCACCCAGCAAGCATTCAACACCCAGTTTGTGATGTGACATCAGGCCACCCAGCACCAGATTTCACAACAGAATCCTATAGTGGAGTTGAACACAGTTTTATAGTGATATCAGAGCAATATTTAGGTGTGGATGTTCCAGAAGGATGCAGGTAGCAGCTGGGGACAGATATCCTAACAGTCATTTTGACACCATGTTTTTATGACTGCTCAGCAATGATGCAGGTTCACTGTAAACTTACAGGCTGATCTTAATTTAAGAAGTCTGGGAAGCTACTTTGATAAAGGAAGTAAATTTACCTATTAGTTTTATTCTATGTTTGTTCCATATCTAATTTACTAAAATTTCAGTTGTATTAACTTGTGAAGTTGTTGGAACATGAAAATGACGACTGAAATGAACTAGTTAGTTTTAAGAGTCAGCAACAAGTTTTTAAATTAACCAAGTTAGTCGGCCTTAAACAGTTTTATGTATTTTGTTCCATGACGAAAACGATTTTGCATGTGGAGGATTTAGGATATCTGTACAGTTTGCAAGTTCTGTTTTGTTAACATTTTTAAGAATAAACATGTGTAACTGAAAGTTTGCAACCAGCAGAATACACATGTTAACACTTACAGTGTTGTTTAGTTTATCGCAGTTGCAGGCCTGTGCATAAAATGCAAGTTTGATGGAATATTTCATTTATTTTACAAATTGGTTGAAGCTTGATTGAGTGTTGATGTTTGTGATGTAATGACATGACATGAAGTCCTCTTAAGGAAAGTCAAAGAGAGAGATTAAGTTTGAATATTTCAATTTTTTTTAAAGATTTTTTCTTATAAGGCATACTACTGGATTTGTTTTGATTGTGCAATTTCGTTTGTTTCCAAATACATTGGTTTTTGTCTTAAGATGCTCAGAAAGGCGTTTTGTTAAAATGAAAATAATCCTTACTTTATTTATCAAATGCAATTAGTTTCCTGAATACTACAGAGTAAGCACAACTCTTCAGTTAAGTCACACTAACCTGATTTGCTTAAATTTGCCATAACAAAGAACATGTTCATTTCAATAGTCATTTTTAAGCAGACTTCACAAAATGAAGCAAATGCAACAAAATTTTAAGTAAACCTAGCATATCAATATAGAATAGACATAATGTAGGAATAGTTATATTTACTTAACCTTTTTCAAGGCAGTCAGTCTCCTATTTTTTTAAAAGTAAGATCAACACATTTCAGTGTTTGACCATCCTCCTCTGAGTCTAAATGTTTGCTGGGCAGCTCTGTGGAATGTAAATCTTTTCAGTGGATTCTTATGGGTCAAAGAGGATATAATGCAACTCTACAGGCACCTCTAATTTTAGATTTTTGAAAACAGGGTAGAAAATCCAGTTTAGAAAGGTCACATTAATGTAGCTCTGCATGATATAAACCATTAACATTCAAACTCTTAAAACTACCTTGAGTACAGATGGACCTTTATAATTCCAAACTCCAAAGAACTTTTTCTCCTCTCCAGCTCAAACAAAATCCCTCGCAAAGATGACTCAATATGAACCTGTCTATCTTCATTTGGTTTTTTCATCTCACTCACACTTGCCCTCCCACACACACAGTCTCACCAAGAGCAACAACACATGACGAGGATCCTTCACACACACGCTCGCTTGGCGTGCAGCATCTCAATGAGCAGGTTGTTGCAGGGCACCTCTCCGCTCAGGTGCATGTAGCACAGGTAGTCCTCAGCCTGCGTGCTGAGGGAGCGTAGCTCTGGCAGCCGCACCACCAGTTGGCTGAACTTCTCCTGGAACTGAGGGTAAGTGGACAGGGTGTACTCCAGCAGAGCCCCGTTCACCTGCTCCTGGACGCCCTCCACGAACGCCTGGTCCTCCAGGAGCTTCACATCTGCACACATGCAGAGGATGAATATGATTCAGTGGGGAAAAATATTAATCAGGTGACATGTGGCTGAGTCAGGCTGTGGGTGCAGTTATACACAACATCACTATTCAAATTGTGAACTAAAAACATTAACTTGTTCAACTTTGAGCTGACACATGTAAAATTTGAACAACACAGTTGTTGAGGTTGTGCTGTACCTCACACTTCGGCATTAGATTCTCCTGGTAGGCTGGGACACGGGGTTCCCATTACTACAACTGATAAAACTTCTGTCTGCAAAATAGCTTTGTTACAGAATCAGAATCAAAAATGTTTTACTTCCAAAATAGATTTGTACTTGCAAGGACTCTGACCCATTTGTGAATTACAAAAAAACAGCCCATTCTCATTCCAAAGTCAAATACTGCCAGTTTTGCAGTGTTTTTGGCATATGGTCACAACGCCATCTTTTGCATCTGCATGTTACGCCATTGGACATCATCAGCTGAGAACGTGACTTGACATAGCCATTTACAGTGTTACTATATGTTCATATGATACAGTGTTGGACGGTATCAGGTTGATATGCTGCCCGTAATGACAGTATATGAGAAACATGAAGGTACCTCTAGGGCAGGTGGGAGGGGCGGTGGATGGATTGAAAAAAAAAAAAAAAAAAACTCATGCAGGAGTCCGGTGTTCCCTTCTGAATATGATTTTTTTTTTTTTTTGTTTACACCCTACCATGTGCCTCTTTTGCTTAATCCTAAACATCTGTGCCAACATGTGTGTTTGTTGATGTCTCAAAAACAGATGCAGAAGGATACCTAAAACGTAATATGTAGATGGGAAGTCCACTGCAAAGCAGCAACGTGTGATGACTTGGGATGAGAATAAAGACAGGGCAAAAGTATAAAGACATAATGCAAAATAAAATGAGACGGACAGAAAATGTTTTTTGGTTTATTTGTTAGCAAGATCAAGGAAAACCTCCAGGCCTAATTTTCCTTCAACTTGCTGAAAGCATGAGCCAAGAAAGACCCATTCAATTTTGGAGCAGTGGATTGCGGTGGATTCATAAATTAGTTTTCGCTTTTGTTAACTTTGCAAGATCGGCAACTTAACTTCTAGTTAAGTGTGTGTTTGCAAAGTGTTAAGTTGTTCGGAAATGTGCAACTATCATCAAGAGAATGTAAAAGTTCACAGTATGAGTACAAAGGGTGAGACAGTAGCTTTCTGTAGGCTAGCTGTTGTGTTGAGCATCATCAACTCAGCAGCTTAGTTGATTAGTTTGCAATGGTTCATACGTAAGTTGTGTTCGTGTACAAGCTTTGTATCCTAGCTAGGTCTGTTTTTTGTATGAGGATGATTTGGTGACTATTATTTTGTATTCAAGGAAATCTATTTGTGTGCTACTTTTGGTGTGTAACTTCAGTTTGTAGTTTTTGGTGGCTAAAGTTTTGTGTTGAGACTTTGTGTGTCATTTAATCACTTTGGTTGAATACATATGTGGTGTGTATTGGCACAGTTTGTGTACTGGCACTGGTAAAGAGTCTTGTTGAAGGTCTTTGTGCTTGTAAACAGGGTATTATGAGACTATTCTGTTCTTATGTTGCCAGGTGTAAGATGGGCCAACACCTTCTCATCCCAACTCGTTACATACTAGCTTGGTCGGTGCCGTTCATGTCTACATATGATGTGCTAGGTATCCTCCTGCATCTGTTGCTGACGTTTGTGGAAGGCATGTCATTTAAATGCATTGTGTCTTTTCAATATACACATCCGTTTTCACAGGAAATGCACTGTTTCTGCTCATTGGAAACATGCAGTCTTTTTCAAACTAAGCTTACACTGTCAGTAAACGACCCTTATATTTATTTCCATGTGCAACAAAAGCATGTAGTTAGGTTAGAAAAAATCACCACGGTTTGGCTCTGCCCTCATATGGGAACTGAAAAGTGAACTCCAAGGGGAAGTCTGGGGTTTGTTGGACCCATCTATCATCCCTCTGGTCTACCCCATAGGGACTTCCCACTTCCTTACCAGCAGCATTTTAAGCTGAGCTGATGCCATCCAGAAATGTATCCTACTGCCATGACATGTCAATTCAAGTCAATTTTATTTATAAAGACCATTATCACAAATCACAGTTTGCCTCAGAGGGCTTTACAGCATACAACATCCCTCTTTCCTTAGACGCTCACATGTCCGAAGTTGTCAAATACTGCTGCATCTGCAGTGCTTTTGGAGTAAGATCCCGACACCAAAAGCCACACTTGAGTCCACATGATACGCCATTGGATGTTTTCAGCAGATGACACCTGCTATGGCAGCATGATACGTGGATGCTCAGAGTCAATTGAGAACGCTGGCGGATTAAACCATTTGCATGCATATAATACACCTCTGTATGGCATCAGGTTAAAACGCTGCCGGTAACAAAGTGATATAAGTGGGAGGATGTGGTGGATGGAACCAACAAATCCCGTACTTAATGCAGGAGTCCGGTGTTCGGTTCCTGTCTGAATGTGATGGGTTTTTTTCTTACATGTGCCTCTTCTGCCTAATCCCATCCATGCCAGCATGTGGTTTGTTGACGTCCCGGCGTTGGTTGCAATCATGGATCGTCAATAGCAGACATAGAAGGATACCCTAGTGCATAGCATGTAGACTCAGAAGTCCACTTTAAAGCAGCGATATGTTACAAATTGGGATGAGAATGTGTTGCTGTATCATACTGCCATGAAAGGTGGCTTTTGGGGTTGTTGTCTGATGCTGAAATCACTGACCATGTGGCGGTATTTGATGACCGTGGCTATTAGCACGGACTTGTGCTTCAGCAGGAAGACAGCCTAGAGATGTTGATGATCTCTTGCAACTTATTCTCTTTTTTCCTGCCCCTTTGCATCTGACACAGACACACAAGACACCCTTTAGCATCTGTATGAGAAACATCAGGTTTTCAATTCACTCAAATGTAAATGCATTTTTGGCAATATTAGACGCTCAGAGCAACTACAGTAGTATAAAGAGTGAGAAAGCAAGGAGAAATAAAACAGTCTGAACACTGAATGTAAACCATTCATTTAAGATATGAATGCTAGATACTAGCTTTTATTTGTATGCTGTATCTTTATTTTAAGTATGAAATAAGGTGAGTGCATGGAGTGTGGGTGGCTCTGTGTGTGTGTGTGTGTGTGTGTGTGTGTGTGTGTGTGTGTGTGTGTGAGTGAGAGAGAGAGAAGGAGAGACAATAGCCAAGCCCTCCGGTGGACCGGCATTCAGCATCAGCTGAGCCCATCTTGGAGAATCCATTCACACAGTAATTAAATGTTTTGAATCAATGTTCTGAATCATCTTTTCAAACTGCTTAAGGGCAATTAAATTACCCCCGACAAACCTGACTCTGAAGATGAGGGAGAGCAAGAGCGAGAGCAAAGCAGCCGCAGGCAAAGACAGCAAATATTTTCCGTCTATGACAAGTGCTCTTCCCATTCAAAAGCTCTTTGTTCCCCGCTTGCCAGCGCTAAACAGCAAACACTTCTGAGAATCTGGGCAAGCCACGTCTATGCTCTCTCCATCTGCACAAGCCGCTACATGAATGTCGGTCCTGCCATCGAATGATAGACCCATCCATTACGCTTCTTTTGAATGCCATTAGTGGACAATGGAGGAGGATGTCTTTGTTAATATTGGCTTTTGTCAACCCTAGAAATTTAATTAAGTGAATTTATCGCAGGGAAAAAGGCCAGTTTGGAAAACGTTTGTAACCTTACGGATAAATAGCGACTGCAGATAATTTTCAATTGTGACATTTTTTCATTAAATTGTCAGTGTTGCTATTCAAATTCCGCCAAAGCACAGCATCAGTATGGCCCTGCAGCCCCAACAAGATGTTAGATTTTTAAATCAAAACCCTCTATTCTTCTGAAAGCACACAATCTAGAGGCTGCACGTGTAAGCTCCCACAGCTATTAGCACATAGGTCAAACCAGGATTAATCACCTCCATTTGGACTTAAAGGAAGAGACTCCATAGAATACTGTTGTTCTTCTTTGACCCGTTTCAGACCTGATATGAACTTCAACATAAGTCAGATAGAAGCTATGTCGACAGCTTCTCTTTCTTAAAAATATCAGATGTGACGGCTGTTGACTACTGACTCATAATTCAACAATTCATGTCAGGCTACACCTTACGCACATTCACCACAACGATGAGACACAAACACGAGGCTGACTCACTGGGGTTGAACAGGAGGAGGAATTTGAGACAGGCGATCTCTCTGCGGTCCAGCTGCAGCGCCCGCAGCCTAGCTGCCAGCTCTTGACCTCTCTGGACCAGACTGGACAGAGTTGCCTCGCTTTGGGACAGGATGAATGACAGCTCGACCTGAAAAAACAGGCCACTGGTTAGGTCAATGAGGCACTTTACAATTCAAACCCCAAACATGGCTTTTTTGAAGGACTTAAAGATTTTCACTATGTTTTCTCTCCTTCTGCATTTCGAGGTACAATGTACAAGGTAGATATATTGTTATTTTTCTTAAACGTGGTTTAAGAAGAAATGAAATATTGTAGATCCTAAATTCTGCTACATCTTTTTGGCCTTGAATGAGGAGTTGAGGAGTCTCACAGCCTTGGGAAAGTTTCCAGTTTTATAGTTGGGGAAATTAACTTTGTTGATCAATATCAGTTGCATAGTATTATTTTCCAAATTCATATGTATTATCTCTATGGTCTAAAACATTCCAAAATAACAGTTAACATGATCAAATCCAAAAACTATAGTGCTGAAATTCATATTTGTGATTTAATTGGATAGTGATACTTTACTTGCTTTGCTTGGGGGCAACTTTTGTAAAATAACATGAAGCCTGGGGCCAGTTGCAGCAGCCCTTTACATGTTACAAGGATTTTAAGACATTCCTAGGATTTTAGGACATTTCTAGGATTTTAGGACATATCTAGGATTTTAGAACATTTCTCGGATTTTAGGATGTTTCTAGGATTTTAGGACATATCTAGGATTTTAGGACCTCTGTCAGAGGGTGTGGGGATCCTCCACTGGCACATTTTTTTAATAAACAAGCTATATTTTGATGCTGTTTTATGCACTATGGCACCTTATGTATACTAGATGTACAAAGATAATTCTCAGCGTGAATCACTTTTATTGTGAATTAGAAAATGGCTGGGGAGCCACCCGGAAGCCTTTTGGAGCCCAGATTTGGCCATAAACTGAGTATCATAGAATATAATATCTGGAACTGCAACATAGACAGTCAATTGGCAAAGATGTTGTAACTGACAGAAAGCAGCTGGGGAGATGTTTTGAGTATATGAGGGCATTTTCTGTTCCAGAACTGAGAACACTACAATAGAGGAAAACTAATTTGGGTATAAAAATGGAAACAAATGTCCTGGGTTCATATAATCATTTCCCGTGTCCAACACTGCATTAAGATTGCATTACATACGCTGTATGTGAACCAGTGTTCTACATACTTTTGTGTACATAAATGTATGGCTCTTTTTGGAAGCACTGAGCTGTAATTATCTCGCCATATCTTGAGAACCAACTTGTCGAATAAAGACACATAACCATAGTAACCAATTCCAAACCCAGCTCTACAGGCATCTAATGACAAACCTCTCCAATGTTTGGTTTTTCATCACATCTGTAGGAATAATGTTACTTCTGCAGGCATCTTTGCTGCCAGATAATGCTTAAATTAGCTCAATGCTACCATCAGCATGCTAACAGGCTGATGTTTAGGTGGAATGTTTATGTGTGTTCCTCATTTCATGGCTTACCACCCAAACAGAGATATTTCATCCTGGATCAAGGCTGTGGACTGACTGACATCCTTGCAGCCACGCCACTAGCAGGGCTAACAAAAAGCATGTTGTACTCATAATAAAGCTGAGTAATCATGAAATATCATATGTCATCTGCAATGGTCCCCCTACCACAATACTTCATACACAGCAGTGTTTCCTAAATTGCACATCTGGAAGAAGACTCATAACCAAAGTTATTTACCTCTAGAATGGTATTGAGTGCTTACTTATGAATATTGCTGTCAGTACTGCTTTGTATTGTGGGATACTTATGCTGGCATAATGTCCAGTGTTTGCATACTGCTACATTTCACCGGAAATAGTTTGGAATTCACATTCTGTTGGTATCTTAATAATTTTGGACATACTTCACATACATACAAAATTTCACACACTGTTTAAGCCTGCTAAATAACATGTTTGTATGGGATTCCAGATGCATCCCAAACTTTGTACTTGATGACATCATATGTTGGAGACTGAACCTTTTAGACCATGGAAATAACATATTGGAATTCTGAATTAAGGTGATGTTCCCCTTTAAGGTATGGGGGTACAAGGTGAGTCTTTTATATATTTCTGAGTGTCTGATATATATATATATATATGTGTGTGTGTGTGTGTGTGTGTGTGTGTGTGTTTTTATTGATTTTATTTATTTATTTTAATTCTCCTTTTATTTTATTTTTTTATAGTGGCGATGTAATTTAATAGTTCAAATCCAAAGTATGACACTGATTTGTTGCCATGATTATTGTGTTATTAATGATTTTGAAAAGTTATGTCTCACTTTTTCAAAATAAAGGCAACTTCAAAATAAAAACAATCATCGTAGGACTCCTGCAATCCTTGCCTTTGTGTTCCATTGTCAGGTTGACACATATGCCTGTACTTTATTTTAAACACACAGAAAAAGAACACCAAAATATGTGTATGTAGCATTTCACTGACTCATTCATCAACTCTGCAGTGTATGGGTTAAATAGAATTTGTTTATATTAATTAATAATTGTTTTATTTGTATGTATTCATTTATTCATATATTCACAATTCTTATCACTATGAT
>NC_056468.1:2043061-2136785 GCF_008729295.1 Plectropomus leopardus
TATGTAAAGCACATTTGTAGCAACAAGTCAGGAACATGTTCAGTGACTGGGGGTTAATATTTAACCCTTTGAAACCTGAGCAGTTTGGCTTGAAAGAAGGCAATGGACAAGAAATCACTCAAAAAGTAGTAAGGAAATAATTCAAAGTTTTAAGACAATTACCTGAAACTTGAAAGAATGAAAAGAGAAGCAAACCAGCAAAAAGGAAATGGCTGTTAAAAACTGAAAATGACCCAATTTTGAACACATTTCTTAATATTTTATTTGAAAATTGAGTTTCATAATTTTATATTGACTCTCTCACGTGCGCGCGCATTTTTTTGTCACCTTTTACAGATTTTATCTTAATTATGTTTTTTGTTGTTTGTTTTTTTTTCAGTTTGCAATTTGCAGGACATTCCAAGTTGCTGGTTGTCTTTATTTTCCAATTTGCTTACATTTGTGAAAGTGTCTCTGAGCGCAGCAGTAGAAAACTGATGTCAATCCAGGTTTCAAAGAATTAAAGAGCCCAAGATGGAAAACCTTATTTGTTCTATTTTACCTTAAGTCCAAAATTACCAGGGTCCATCCAATACATTTGGTAGACCATGCTTATTGGGCCTTAGACATTTGGTTTTGTTTGATAAACTGACCAAACAGAAATATGTTGTGCATGATCATTTGGTATATTTACTGCTTGTCAGTTTATTTTTACACTAGCAGTTTAAACAATGCAGGCTGTTTCATTCTGTAGATTTCTACATTTATCTTCGCTGGTGGACAGTGCACAGTTTAAGTGCATATGTTTCAGCAGAATGAAACACATTGGCATTAATATTAATTGACCCTGACAGGGCATTTTGCTTGGTAAGCGCTGTGGAAAGTCAAACTGTCTATTGTTAGCTGAGGCAGGAAGTAGTGGGTGGCTGCTGAGGGTCACTGTGTGGACACATGAACAAAGCTAAGGGTCCTTAGCTAGAGAGACCACGGCACCATTTTAAAGACAGGAAACACAAAGATGGCTGAAGTCAACATTAAACATTCACATCCAGTCACTGTCTTTGAGTAGTGTCGCCTTTCTGGATTGTCAGCTGGGTTTAGTCTCTGCAGAAGCGTGAAGGTTTCTGTATCTGAAGGCTCCTCGCCCTAGTCATCTTAGGATGTCACTCTCAGTAACATGTTCCAGAGCCCTGACTGTCCTTGAGGAGGTGGGGTCCGATAAATGTTCATTCAGCTTTCCTGTAATTTACCAGAATTGTTCCAGTTAGACAAGAAGGACAGTCTCACTTGCACTCTCAGTACGCAGGTTTCAATTAACCCTCGACTTGCGCAAATGCGAAAATAAATTACGCCTAATGGAAACACATTCCAGAAAAAACTTCCATTCATCACAAAAAACTTTTTACGCTTGCATGAGATGGTATTTCAGGTGATTTCAAAAAGCCACATGTCGCAAAACTGCAATAAAAAAAATAACTTTTTTTGGCTTTTACAGGTCACATGATGTACAGCAAAGAGTCAAAGAGTCGCTACAAGAGGAACTCTTCAAAAGTTGAGCGGATTATCCCAGAAGTTGTGAATCCACAATTCCTCTGTGAAATCGTGGACTATCACCTTCCAGAAATCACTCGTATGTGGACCCTCCCACGTAGTAGGGGCTCGCCTTTCCATCATCGCTTGTATAACATGCCAACACATTCTCACTCCGAACTTATTACATGCCAACGTACGGTCAGTGACCTTCAGACTCAACTTATGACGTTTTAGGTATCCTTGCGAAGCCAAGCTATGTTGTGCCAGGTTGCTGCTACAGATATGCATGTGGTGGGATGACGTCATGCCGGGATGACACAGCCCCTTGACATGATGTCAAAACATGTG
Source organism: Plectropomus leopardus (assembly GCF_008729295.1). Taxonomy (NCBI): domain Eukaryota; kingdom Metazoa; phylum Chordata; class Actinopteri; order Perciformes; family Serranidae; genus Plectropomus; species Plectropomus leopardus. Next base: position 2,044,922 of record NC_056468.1, read on the forward strand.
GTTAGATGAAGCGACATTATCCCACAACAGCGCAAACTGTCATGATGGTTAGGATTAGGCGCCAGAATCACAAATGGTTAAGTTACAAAACACACACACACACACTCCCGACTCCCACACAAAAGTCAATTGTTTGTGTGACCCATCCACCCCCTGCCCTCTATAAGCGCATTCGCGCTCCTTACATGGTTACTCCACCCGTTCTCACTCCAAACTCAGAATGTCAAAACTTGACATGGCGGGGATACCTAAAATGTCATAGGCTGACATGGACAGTCACTGCCCAACCGTCACCATGTGACAACTTCACACCTACATGGCCTTGGATTAGAAATAATGATAGCTAGTGGCTACAATAAAGCTGCTAATGTTTTGAACATCCATTACCATGCTTCTTGAAATGTTATCTCCAGAGTAGAAGTCACAGAATATCACTCAGTGGAAACCCAGGCATCTCACAACTGTGGTTTATCTACATTTCAAAAATATCGCTCAGGTTTCGCACAAATCTGTAATGGAAACCGCCTAGAGTTAAGACAGTAGAGTAAGTCAAAATCCAAAACCATATTTCATAGATCAACCTTTCATAACCTTTAAATGTCTAAATCAACCCACAATCTCTGTTACCAGTGGACACCTGTTTTACTTTAAATAATGCCTCAGTTTGGTCTCAGAAGGTTTAGAGAACTGGGCTCTGTAGAGGTTAAATCCTGTATTCATTATTGTAAGGTCAGACTGAGGTGCATTTAAAGTTAGAAATGGCTCAACAAGTTTACTTAACAGGCTGTTTGTTGGTGCAGAAGAGGGTTTTGATGATATGGAGTTTCTGGCACTACTTCTATTCAACCTTTTTATTTCATCCAACCAAACTGTCTGTTCAGTAATCAGGATGGATTGATCAGATTTGTGTAGTTAATATTTGTAGGGCATTTGTGCATTGATCCTTTGAAGTGTTCAAACCTTTGAACCCTGAGCACATTAGTTTATTATTATTTTTATTTATTTTAAATGGGTAAAAAGCAACAAACATATTGGCAAAACTATCCTGCAAAATGCAAGAAATAAGTTGTTTTAGAATTTAAAGACAGCTGGAGAAAAAATTCCACAGAACTAAACTTCTAATTATCATTACTATAAATTTAAAATTATTATACAGAGTATTTTTAAGAGGGTTTTTTAGGCCTTTTTTAAATTTTCCTGTTTGTTTGTTTGTTTGTTTGTTTGTTTTGCTTATTTTAAGAAACTTCACTTGTACTTTTTATGTTATTTTTTTTTGTTAAATGTTTTTTTTTATATTTTTAAACACTTTTTCCTTGTTCACTCTCTTTTTTCTTTTTCATTCTTTTTTCACTTTCTTCAAATTTTCAGGATATTTTCTTGTACTTTTCACTGTTTCTTTCACTGTGATTTCTTCTTTTGTTGCTCATTGGTTTCTTCAGATGTTTTTGAATGAAATCAAGCAAACTTGCTCAGGTTTCAAAAAAATTAGTAAGACCACCTTGTCAGATTTTAAAGTGTGTGGATCTGCAGGTGATACTGTTTGTTAACTGTGGTTTGATTGTACGTGTGTGGTCTTGTCACCTATGTTCTCTTGAAAGTCCAAAGACAAAATTCTCTAATCTGATCTGATTTGATCATGCTAACGACAGCTCTGTCAGAGCTAGGACGCTCACTTCAGCTGTGCAGTTTCATCTTTCATTCATCAAATCTGACCTTTTCCATACAACCTTCATTGGAAGAATAAAAATGTAATGCTACTTCCCACTATGTTGCAGAAATATGCTAAAGGTCATTTTGCTGTTATCCTGAAACAGAGGACAGACTCAAATTGCCTTCTGACTAGTGATATTAAAATTGACATTTTCCAACAATTTGTTCCATTATGTTATAATGAAAAGTTGAATGCTTTGAAACTTAGATCAATAATACATCACTGTTCTTGTGTGGCATTCAGATGCCTTCCACAAGTATTTAAAACATTTAACCGTGAGCAGTTGGTTTAAAAATGTTTTTGATTTTTTGTGAAAATGTGGGGGAAAAAAAGCAATGAACATCTTGGCAAGAATTGTCCTCCAAATTGCAAGAAATTAGTCATTAAAGAATTTCATCACTGATGATGTGTCCCAGCGCATCCAGGGATGTATCTACACACCTTTCAACTGGCTCGTCCAGTGACTCCCAGGAAAAGAATGGGTGACGACCAGGAAAGTTTGGTGACAACTGGAGAGACAGTGGACAGCACGGAGAGACGGCAACCCGGGGCAGGAAGAGTGCCCCCAAGCTACAGATCATCCCATGGATAAATACCCCCAACAGCTGAGCACCCCAACAGGATGGACTTAATGATGATGACCTTGGAAAACGGACTATCAACCATGAAAAGCAGATGCATCTGTGGAAAGGTCTGCAAGATTGACTGAGGCCTGAAAGTCCATCAGAGCCGGATGAAATGCTTAGTGAAGGAGACTGCAGCACAGCGCAGAGAACCAACGCCTGGTGAGACGCAGGAGGCGCCCTGTCCAGAGACAACCCACAGAGCCCAGAAACTCCAAGTGCCCAGCACTCCTACTCCTAGCAGAGAAGTCCAGAACCATCAGATCAAGTGGCCTCAAGCAAAGCAGCACAGTCTGTGGTAACAGTTTGATAAGGATACATCTAGCATTATCAATGCAACAAGGGGAGGTGTTGAAGGCTGACTCAAGAACCTGACCACTGTCATTACAAGCTTTGGGGCTGAGAGGTTTGGCGTCAAGGAGCAAGTCCAGCAAGCCCACTCACACCAACAACCGTAGGGCAGATAAGATCCACTACCTGCAGCAAGAACTGTGGATGTTGGCAAAGACGTTCAAGGCAGCAACAGAGGAGGAGAAGCCACCTCTTGCTGAGCTCCGACAAACCATCCGGAAGTCTCTCAAGACCCTGCATAGAGCTGAATGGCACAGGAGATGGAGGATTGAGAGCCAACAAGTGAAGTTCCTTTTTAGCCAACCCATTTGGTTTCACAAAGCAACTTTTAGGGCAGGAACGAAGTGGGTGGCTCAGAGTGCACCCAGGAGGAAGTAGACAACTTCCTGTACAACACCCTCAGTGACCCACACAGAGAGCAAGAGCTTGGATCACAGAGAGCTCTCCTGGACATGCCAGCCCCTCTAGTTGAGTTTAACACCTCAGATCCCACTTGGAAGGAAGTCCAGGAGGTGGTAACAGTGCCAGCTCTGCTCCAGGTCCTAGTCAGGTACCCTAGAATCCTCTGGAAGTTGCTGTGAGTGATTTGGTGAAGGGGGCCATCACAGATCAGTGGAGACAGGCGGAGGGAGTCTGGATACCTAAGGAAGAGAACTCAACCAGGCTGGAGCAGTTCCGATCCATCTCACTCCTCAGTGTGGAGGGAAAGGTCTTCTGTAGCATCCTAGGAAAATGACAGACTTTCTCCTAAAGAGCAAGTACATTGACACCATAGTACAGAAAGGTGGCATTCCTGGAGTCCTAGGGTGCCTGGAACACACCGGGGTGGTCACCTAGCTAATCAGGGAGGCACGTGAGGAGAAGGGAGATCTGGCAGTGCTTTGCCTGGACCTAGCCAATGCATATGGGTCGATCCCCCACAAGCTGGTGGAAACTACTCTGAACCGACACCACATACCCTGCAAGATCAAGAACCTCATCCTGAACTACTATGGGGATTTCAGGTTGAGTGACATCAGGGAGTATAACATCCAACTGGCACCGGCTCGAGAAAGGGATCATAACTGGCTGTACAATCTCAGTTATCTTGTTTGCCCTTGCCATGAGTATGCTGGTGAAGGCAGCTGAGACGGAGTGTAGAGGCCCCCTGTCAAAGTCTGGAATCGATAGTCCCCCATCTGTGCCATTATGAATGACCTGACGGTTACCACCACATCAGTCCCAGGATGCAGGTGGATCCTTCAGGGCCTGGAAAAGCTCATATGCTGGGCTAGGATGAGTTTTAAACCAACAAAATCCAGGTCCATGGTCCTGAAGAGAGGGCAAGTTGTGGACAAGTTTCGCTTGTCTGTGGACGGCGTGTCAATACCATCCATCACTGGGAAAACAATCATTAGCACAGGGTTTTCAACTGCAGCCTCAGAGACACAGCTTCAGTCCAAGCTACTGTCAAGAAGCTCGAAGCCTGGTTGTCTGCACTAGACAAGTCTGGCCTACCTGGCAGGTTCAAGGCATGGTTATACCAACATGGCATCCTGACCCATGTACTGTGGTTGTTGCTGGTCTATGAGGTGACTATGTCCACTGTAGAGACCCTGGAGAGAAAGATCAGCTCCTACCTCCGAAGATGGCTGGGTCTTCCACGCAGTCTCACAAGTGCTGCTCTGTACGGCAGGAGCAACAAACTCCAGCTTCCCTTCAACAGTGCGTAAGAGGAATTCAGGGTTTCCCGCACAAGGAGGCAGAGCCACAGCGGATCAAGTTCATCATCCAAGCTGTATATGATGTGCCACCCAGTCCATCTAACCTGCATGTCTGTTGAAAGAGTGACCTTCCAACATTTCCCTGTCTGTCCAGGAAGGTACACATTAGAGCACATCCTGAGCAGCTGCCCAGCAGCCCTCAGCAAAGGACGCTACCGTTGGCACCATGACCAGGTACTAAAGACAGACATCTCTACTGCAGTGGCCAACAACAAACATATCCACATCCAGAAGACAATACCTTTTGTGAAAGCTGGAGAAAAGCCACAACCACAGCAAACATCAGCAGCCAGCCTACTCTCGTCAGCATCAGACTGGGAACTTCGAGTTGACTTGGGCAGGCAGCTCAAGTTCCCAGAGCATATAACACCGACCTCCTTGAGACCAGACGTGGTGCTTACATCTGTTTCCTCTAAGCAAGTCCTCGTATTGGAGCTAACATTTCCCTAGGAGGACCGCATGGAGGAGGCTAATGAACACAAGCGGCTCAAGTATCACAAACTCACAGAGGAATGCCAGAGGACAGGTTGGAAAACCCGCTGCGAGCCAATAGAGGTGGGATGTCGAGGCTTGCTGCCCGCTCCCTCAGCAAGATCTTCACCCTGCTTAGCATCACAGGAGCTGCAAAAAAGAGAGCCATCAGGTCCACCACAGAGGCTGCAGAGAGAACCTGATCTGGAGCAAAAGGTCAGAGAAGTGAGCCAACGCTGTTGGGACACAAGTCAGGGTCTTATCACCCCTGGTTGGGTCACCTGAGGGAGGGAGTTTGATGTTGAAAGACCCGAAACACCCGATGATCTCATGATACATCACTGAAGATGTGTCCCAGCGCATCCACGGATTTATCTACACACCAAAAACAGCTAGGGAGCAATTTCCAGAAAACTACACTTCTAATCCTCATAATTAAAAATTGAAAATTATTTTACAGAGTAATTTTATTTATATGCAGTTTCTTTTTTTCAGGTCATTTCCCTATTGTTGTTTTTTTTTGTTTAACTTTCCTGTTTGATTGGGTTTTTTGTTGTTGTTTTGTTTGTTTTCAGATATTTTTTTTTTTGTGCTTTTATTTATTTATTTATTTTTAATATTTCCTTGCCAATTTCTGGGTCATTTCTTCTTAAGTGGCTCTTTGCCTTTGTCCCATGTTTTTGAAAGCACTCAAGCCAATTTGCCCTGGCTTTAGGGTTACAAGGGTTTATATTAAGTGTATTTCCTTAATTTCTTGACACTTCTCTTAGATAGGCTATCCAATAAAAGACATAAAGTGCCCTAAATATATAATAAAAGACATAAACACAATAATTACAATACCTCCACAGGCTCAAGGGAACTTCCCATCAGACATTTCTACTAAAATATATTCTTATGTCCTACATTTTCTTATTGACTGACTGAGATGCTGAAAATGTAAAGTGGTCATGGCGATGAAGTTGTAAATGGGTAAGACCCTGGCCCCACGGTGTTTTCTGGCAACAGTTAGTCATGTGACACATGCACTGATGTTGACACAAAAGCAAACATATGATAAAAGACAAAGCCGGTGATATTTCAAAATAAGACAGAACTTTCTTTAACCCCAGAGAAATTGCAGTGCGGCAAAAGCAAACTGGGAGAAAATAAAAAATAAATAATAATAAGGGGGCAAATACAAAGGAAATATGATAAATGCAAAACCAAAAACAGGTTCCCAGTACAGATTATAAATATACACAGGTTAACAGCAAAGATACTGCTGGGTTAAAAATAGAAGTACATAACATGACATCAGACATACAGGTAAGTGTGCACAGTGCCCCCTGTTGGTGGCCTGAGGACTGTCTCATTTTCTACAATCAAAAACTGAGGACATCAGAAAGATTTAATAGTTAGTGTTTGAGAGGCCATGTGTCATGGTTTTAGGTTTTGTGTTTTAGTATGAACTTTGTTTTGGGGTTTTCTGTTTCAGTTCCATGTTTCTGTTTTCTGGTTATTCTTGTTCTGTTGTCTCTTTTGTTTTGTTATTTTCACTCCTCGTGTGGTTTTACTTCCTGTTTCTGTGTTTCCCTGGTTATTTGCACCTTTGTTTTATCAGTCTGGTCTGTCCTTCCCTGTTAGTCTTCCCTGCACACCTGTTCTGTTTTAGTCTCGTTTGCTCCTCCCTTGTGTCCCATGCCTCATTTTCATTTCATTTTCATGCCTCATTGGCCAATCCCTGTTCCCTCCTGTTCCCTGTGTCCACCTTCCCCAGCTGTGTGTCTTTGTCTTAATTAGTTTCCCATGTGTATAAATAGCTCTGGTTTGTTTGTTTGATTTTTTATATTCATATTTTATTTGTTTTCTTTTGGAACCTGTTTGTTTTTGGACTCAAAATCAGCATTATACACTCACTTTTGGTTTGCACATTCGTCTGCCTGTTTGTTTTGCATTTGGGCCTCAATCTTCCATACTGACACTGTGAGGTCTTCTGCAGCAGTGTGGTTTGCTTATGCCGTATTCTGTGTACAGCAGGGATGTCCAAACCTTTTTGAATGGGGGCCAGATAAGATGATGTGAAAAACTGAGGGACCAGTTCCTTCTCACATTATATGGATTACTAAAGATTTTTTTTTGTTAGTTTTTTTTTTTTTTTATTATTATTTGGGGTTTTTTTTCTTTAAAGCTTTATTTTGATGCTGTTTGTGCATTCTGGGACCTTACATTCAAAATATGAAAAAAACAACAAAATCCCAGTGCAAATAAATGTATTGTCATCATGAATTAGAAAATGGATGGGGCACCTGGCACCCTACAGGCTGAAAGTTAAGTATCACTGGTTTATTTAATTAATATAATTCCTATTTATATAAGAAATTTGACCCTTTGAAACCTGGAACAGCATCAGTTTTCTTATGTTGTGTTAAGATGCCATTCACATGCATTTAAACCCTTGAAACCTGGGTTTAGGTTTGTTGTCTTTTAAAAATATAGCTAAAAAGGCAAAATAAAACTTGGCTAGAGATGTCCTAAGTAGTTACAAGAAAATAGGTAAAGAAATTGGACAGCAAAGTGGTTTTAAAAGAGAGAGAGAGACAGAGAGAAATTCTAAGATACTAAAAAAAAAGGGGGAAAAATATCCAGAATACTATATTAATTATTGTTTTATTTTTATAATGAAAAATGTAATGTATTAATTTTATCAATATTAGTCTTATTTGTCCTATTCTTATATTATTATTATTATTTGATATTATTATTATTTAATATATTTTATTTTTGTTCAGGCTTTTTTTTTTTAACCTTTTTCTGTTTGTTACATTTTTCTTTTCTTTTCTTTTTTTCAGGTAATTTTCTTGTAACTTGCATCTTCTTTCAATGTTTGTGAAAGAAATCAAGCCACTTTGCTCCGGTTTTGAACGGTTAACTTAATGAATATCAATTTTAAATACGATAATGTTTTGTCAGTAATCAGTCATTGCTACACTTTTTCAAAATTCATAACTTTTATGATATGAACTGGTAACAAATGATGGAAGCTGCAGGAACTTTATATCAGTTTTAATGCAAAAATGAAGGGAACCCATGCCCCTGTCAGTGGCCCCGCCTCTAGAGAAACTTGCCCAGCACATCTCTGCCATGAGATTGTTTGCTCAGCAGAAGGTGCATACTGGGTGATAGGTTCTATCTATCAATCTGTTTAACCCCTAACCTCCCAGAGTCGCTTCAAGGCCCTCCATAAGCCTATATCTGCTCACCCGACTGTTAGGGAGCACAGGGCAAAAACAAGCCAGGCCGGCAGGAGCAGGAGGCCCCCACTGATTTGGGCCCTCTGTCACCGGGGCTAAGAAACATGGCCTATCTGCTGTTTGTCTCTGGCACGATTTTGTTTTGCAAGTGTGCTGTGGCTACAGGTCAGCGGAGCCCGAGAATCAGACAAGCTCTGTCTCTGTCTCCCAGATATATTTGTAAAATAAATAAAGGGGTAGGGCTAAGGCCTGCCTCGTGTTTTGACTTCATCATTTATATTTTGTTCATTTTGTACCCCCACACGACAACCATTTTCTGCTGGAGTGGCAGGATCTTTGTGGATAAGAGGAGATAGTGCTGCAATCACTCTGGGCGAAAGCTTCAGGAGGATGAGTTTCTCTGCTGAGCACAATTAGAATTTATAATTTGATTCTGCAATGATCAGCTGCTTTCTCTTTAGTGACCAATAACATTACATGGGCTGGTTCTCTTGAAAAGGGAAAGTACCTGACAAATATACATACACACACACACACACACACACACACATATATATATATATATATATATTACATTTTTTATATAATTTTCTCTGTCTCTCTCCTCTCTTTTTAAATAATTTTCTTTCTTCTTCTCAGGTCATTTTTCTTGTCACCTTGTATTATTTCTTTGTAAATTTTGGGACATTTCTGCACTCAACTTTTGAAGAGTTATGTGATGCAAGAACACCTCTTGTAGCGCCTGTTGCATTATGCCCAATTTGATACAGAGCTAACTGATATGGCATTCTGTTAGTCTCCAAGACACCTGCTGATGAGCAGAAGTGTGTGGAATATGTAAATCAACATGATACATTTTGTGTGCAATAAGCACAGGTTGTTTGTGGCTATTTTACAACAGTCTGATGCTGGTTGCCCAAAATGTAACCAGCTGATGTGCCATACATAATTATGACTTGACAGTGCGCAGCGTTACTCCAGTCAGAGACTGCAGATGTAACAGATAGCTGCTGCCAAAAACAGCCCAAATTCGGTTGGATCACACAATCTCTCACAGAAATGGTTCATCTTTATCCATCACTGTCTCAATGATAAAAATGTACCCTGAGATTAAATTAAAAGTAAATAAAAAATCAGTGTCCATCACACGACCTCCTCTGATAGAAAATCCACACTGAATGCAGTCATCAGCTGCGAAAACAGACATATAAAAGCTTAAATCACATCCCCCGTAAGGTTCATATGTGGACAAGGTTGTTGTAACTTAATCTATTCTGCTTTCCACAGACATCATAAAAACGGAAAAATCTGATTCTTTACTTAAAGCTGAAAAAACCCCAATTCAGGTAAAAAATCCAAATAAAAAGTTTCTCAACACTGTTTTCTACAATGAATATCTCTGACATCACAAAAACATTTTTTATATTTTAGAATTAAATCTCAAGTACTAAAATACAAAGAAAGCACAGAGTTTTATTTACCGTGGCACATTACTTAAGTTGGCAGAGTTTTCCTGTGTTTCTTAGCAAATGCATTGTTTGTAATTATGGGGACTAACGCATGTGAGAAATGCATGTCCTCCCTCAGAAAACATCTGCAAATTAGATTTTAATGAAATATTTTAAACCATGCTTTTTTTCATCTCTGTTTGCTCTCTAGCAGTTCTCTTCTTCACAGCCTTTTGTTGTTGATGCATTGCCATGTTTGTAATGCATCATTGTCACCAGCTGTTGATCAGTGGAATGTCACAGAACTCCATAGGATATATCTTTAAAACACCTTTAGGAAATAAAAGAAGATATTTGCATTTAGAGCTCCCAAGCCATTGAAGTTAACTCATGACAAACCTATTGAGTAACAACTCTATATAAGGGAAAATTAAACAGTAGTCGAGTTGGGTTGATTTCTGGTTTGCCCGTCCGGTCTGGTGTACAAGTTGAAACCAGTTTGATTCATTCAGACCAGCAAAGTCGTAGTCACTGTGTTAAATCCGACTGAAATTGCGTCACTTATAAGACAAGTCAAGTCAATTTTATTTAGAAGCCCATTACCACAAAACACATTTTGCCTCAGAGGGCTTTACAAGACACGATATTGTTGTGTATATGTTATGTGCAAATATTGTGGTTGTTGATAAGAGTCCCATGCGTATAAAAGCAATATGACAGTGTGATTAATATACTATTATGGTTGTAAATGTGTCGAAAAGGTCATGTTTCATTGTGTGTGTGTGTGTGTGTGTGTGTGTGTGTGCGCGCGCACTGGGTGGGGCAATATGACAACAGCTTGGATTTGAAGCAGACCAAAAACCTGCTGCAGGTGTGTGAGCTGAACTTTCGTTCAACCCTTGTTTACTATTTACTCCTGTCGCTCGCTTTGAAAGCACCACAGCTAAGGAGGACTGGCTGGTTCATGAAAATTAAAGTAGGAATTATTTAAACAAAACCTACTTTTCTCACTACAAACACCTAAATACACTGTCAGCTGGTTGGAGGGAGATTGTTGGGATGCTTAAAGTTTCTGCTGTGATAAATGACCATTGCTAAAAACAGCTGCTTGCTGTTTGCTGTTTTCAGTAAGTATCACAATATAAAACGTGTGCTTTCTGCTTTAAAAATGAACTTTACAAACATAGGAAGATAGCAAGTTGGCCACTCACTCATTATTTAAGTGTTTATGACTTCTATCTGATGAGCATAGCTGATAGCTATGTGGTTTATTTACACGCCTTAACAGTAAATATTTCATGGATTCAATGCAAACAGAGAGCTCCAGTTTTACATGATTCTTTATGTTAGACAATCATGTTCCCTTGGGACACAAGTGTCATTATGTTCCACTCAGGAGCAGCTGCTGAGTCAAGTGGGTTACCTGGTAAAATTCTGCAAACCGGTCCAGTCCAGTGTTAAAAGATAATGTTTTGCTCCTACCAGAGAAAGATTTCGGTGAGCAGTATGACTTTCACAGAGCTAGCTTCTCAGCTTTGTCAGTTTGTGTCCATTCAGTGCAAACTCCAGTTTATCGGTTTTGACCTTCGAGTGAAGCATCATCCTGTTAGAGCTGCAGTGTAGACAGGATACTTCTCAGTATTGTCCCGAGGCTTTTTTGAATTTGCTAAGCATGACTTTAAAATATTAAATATATGACCTCCAAGGCTGATTTATGCTTCCGCACAGAAAAAAAAAAAGTTATGTGAGGTATTGTTACACTATAGCTATTCTTCCGTTCATCAACAGAGCAGTCACTGTTTTTGAACAACTCATCCATGAAATCAGGGTGCATTAGCCTTTCTGGCTTTCCCAATCATTTTGACACTAACAGTGTTCCATATAAATCACCTCATATAATTTAAAATATTACCAAATACCAATGATCCCATAATTGGCCTTACCAGTGAAAAGATTTTCAAATATTCAAGAAATTCCTGACTTCAACTATGAACATTACACAGTCACAACCTTTATATTTAAGTAATTGGTTGATGTATACCACAGAGGAGAGCTGTGTGAGCATGTGAGAGCGTGAGGGCATCATGTTCTACAATAAGAAAAGAAGAATAGTGAGATTTTGTCCTAAACAGTCTGCATTCAGTGTCCTCATGTCTGTCCTTGACCAAGCCAGGGCGCAAGCACAACAAACCACTTAGAAAAGGGAAATTAAATAGAATGACGACAATAGCATGGAGAGAAAGCAGACATGGCAGGGGTTTTCCTCAGTGTCATCCTAGAAGGTCAAAACAACAAAACCTAATCTATCTCTCTGATCCCTATAACACACAGCTTTTTCAAATTTACTCAACAAAATTATTCAGTCAACTGACCTGCACAGCATTGCACTGCACTGAGTGATGGATTGTTTGGAGGGGATAATAAATCATTGCTGTTAACTTGTCTTATTGACTCATGCCCCCTACTGGTATATTTTAATCACTGACTAACATGGTGGTTCCTTCCTATAAATGAACTCGAAGTAAGTTCCAGAAGTAGGTTCCACTCAATAACAGTAGACACATATAGTAGAAAATAAGTAAGCAAAGTGATATTTTCAGAGAAGCATAAATTAATTATACTGTTTCTCAAGAGACCTTCATCTTATACAAGTGAAAAATAACAAGCAATTTGACACAATTTAGAATGACGTACATTCTGAAAGTGCAACGGAACAACTATATGCACACCCAAACCATCGGCTGTGTGATAAGACTTTCTTCCAGATGTTGAAACTGGCTGCAGGAATTTGACGGTTAATCAGGTTCATCTCTGGTTGCAGTTGCGGTGAGGGCTCTGTGTCAAACCCAGAGAACCTTCAGTATGATGTCCCCCATCTCCACCTATACATGAGCATTATGCAGCCCATCCTACTGTACCTTTCAACCTGCCTTTTGAACATGTTATCAGTAACTAACAGGGCAAAACTCTCACGCATAATTAACGCCACTGCCAACTCTCCTATCACCCAACCTAACAGAGTTAAACATATGAGCCATTGTACACATTACTACTTCAACATAAAAGGAATAGAACTCTGCCCCGCAATACCAAAGTGCAGTATCTGCAAATTCCAAACTGAGAAAAACAGCTTTTTGTGTTTTTCGTTTGCCAAATGTAAGCATCGAATTATATTTAACTACTATGTGCATGACTGATTACGTGAGAGTGTAGAGAATCTCAAGCATACTATCGTTTGACCCTCAGGCTGACCTTAGCAACTTTATGGCTAAAACTGCACTCTGCCTCGGTTTCACAGTGCATTTTTGCAAATACTGCACAACCAAAAACCCCAATATCTCCATTAAATGAAGCAGTAGAACAACAAAACTTTAACAGATTAAAGAGCAGATACTGCAGTTCCAGTTAGTGCATAAAGGTGTATTCTACAAAAAGAACAGATACTGTACTTTGCCTTTGTACGGCAGAACTTACCCACTCAGACATCACCTCACCCTACCTCCCTCATGTACAAAGCACTGAGGTACCCACTTTGGAAAGAGCGTGATCCCCATGGCCATAGCTGCCTGAAACTCAGGGCTCCTGCGGATCCTTAAAGTCTTAAAAGGCATTGAATTCATATATTTAAATATGGACTTGAATTAATATTTGGAAAGTCTTAAAACTATTTTCATATATTTATATGAAAATAGTTGAAATAGTATATAGTCCATGTGTTCTACTCTAAAAAGGATTGTTATGTTAGCAGTTAACATAGATCATCAATTTTTTTCTTTTCAAAAGTCATGTTTTATACTACATGGTTAGTGTGTGCCGTTGTATAGCTTATATGGTGTTGTCTATTGAGGTATTGTGTGCTGTTGTATTTGCTGGGGGAAAAAAAATACAAAATCTTACTGTATACAGTATCTATCAACTGTCTTCATATATTGTTTTTGCAGTGAGTAAAGAAAAATCAAATGTACTTAATATGGTATGCTAACAGGAAGTGATGCAATTTGAGCGCCTATGATTTTCAGTCAAACTGTTAATGTGGAACTTCACAAATGCATCAGCAAGAGTTTAATATATATTTTTTGTTTGTTTTCTGGGGTGTTCATAAGGTCATTTCACAATCATCAACATTTAACACTACATTTTTATATGACTTGCTGCCACAATAAACACTGTGGAGGAATAATTTACAAAGACAGTATATTCAAAAATCAAATTTACTTTCCAGTTCATGGATGTATTAAGAAGATCTGGATACAGCATGGACATGGGGCCCCGTTTATTCCTATGAGAGCTGCTCAGAAGCACATGAGGCAAAAAGAGCTCTATTTCCACGGTATAAAAGTACCCGAACCTTCCACATTACCGGGCCCATGAGGCACACTAGAGACTTATGGCGGCCGAGAGCTGGTGATCCAAAAGCCTTCCAAGAAGCAGCCTCCCCCATCAGAAACAGAGGACGAGGTAATCCAAGGACAGTCCATCACTGCCACTGCAGTCCTACAATTTCATCGCCCTTGAGGACAACTTCTGCATCCCACCACCTCCAACACATTTAGCTTAGTTTAGTTAGCCAGTCGAAGTGTCTCCACCCTCCAGCAAGTTCCACAGACGGCCAGCCTTTATTGTAAAATGTTGGAAAAACACCAGAAGATAAAGGGCTTCCATCAAATAGATCAAACAAAAAGCAAACTCGTCTAAGCTCCCATGTTAGCATATAGAGGCAATGGGTTTTTTCCATTGGATTTTGGAATATTGCAGAAAATAAACTCTGTGGCAAACCAAAGATTTTGATACTTACACATTTTGTTCAGCAAGATAATCCCCACACATGAACACCACTCTTTGTATTTTTGAAGGGTGAATGCATTCTCCAGAAGTAGAATGACACAGAAGCTTCAGAGTTTACAATGGGGTATTTATGGAAATTCTATGTGGTTGAAAAAGATGAATGTCTCTTTATTTTGTGTTAAACACAGACCTTATTTTAAACAACTTACCTTATCTTATCCATTCAAAAAACCCACTGGTTTCAAGATGGGAAGCTGGAGTGTCAAAAATTCTAACTCCTTTCTAGGTTTTAGGACTCTTTCCTGCACATTATTGTGCATCCGCTACGTCAACATCTTCCAACTGTGATATTATTATTATTGTGTGTGTGTGTGTGTGTGTGTGTGTGTGTGTGTGTGTGTGTGTGTGTGTGTGTGTGTGTGTGTGTGTGTGTGTGTGTGTGTGCGTGTGTGTGTGTGTGTGCGCGCGCGCTCTGTTTAAGTTGCATCTCACTAGTGATTAGTGACAGATTTACAGCTGATTGAGAGCAGCTGTGTGAGGCTGTGGGCTGGGCCTATATCAGTGGCTCCATGTGCTGCTCACACTCTCAGACTCTTTGCAGCAAGATGCAGCTTTTTGTGTTTGTACCTTTTTTTTGTCTTTTTAGCTAATAAAGGTTCTACTTTTGCATCAAACCTGGTGTTAAATGGTAAATTGACTGTACTTGTAAAGTGCTTTTCTAGTCTTATTGACCACTCAAAGCACTTTCATACTACACTGTCACATTCATCCATTCACACACACATTCACACACTGGTGGCAGAGGCTATGGTACAAGGTGCCACCTGTTACTCAGTAATCATTCACACGCACTCACACTGCGATGACGAGGCATCGGGAGCAATTTGGGGTTCAGTATCTTCCCCAAGGATACTTTGACATGTTGCTTGGAGGAGCCAAAGATTGAACCGCTGGCCTTCCGATTAGAGGATGACCTGCTCTTCTTCTGAGCCACAGCTGCTTCCTTTATATGCTGCAACTTTCAAGCCATTTGTAATATTGATTTCAATCAATGTATTTGTCAAATTAAATCATACAAGGTGCTAGGGCTGAACAATATATAAATATTAGATCAACATCATGATAAATGACTAGTTATCTTCAATCTGAATATTGTATTATTGTATGTGTTGTTTTTCTAGTTTTAAAGACTGCATTATAGTAAAGTGATGTTTTTTTGTTTGTTTTTTTTTGTTATGTTGTTTTTGTTTTTTTAATTTATTAGACTTCTGAAGCTTTTGCCCACTCATTGTGTAAATATTTAATGAAAGTGCCGGTAGACAACCCTGCAATATTGTTGCAACATTGATATCAGTTCACTGGAATTGTACCTTGTACAAAATGAAGAAATCCAATATCACTTTATTTTGACCAAATACCTATGACCAACTAAATCTGTCCCTTCAGTTCCATTACAGTTTTGACTCATTTACTGCTTTTTTTACACTGTAGGGTTGTTTCCAGAATGCAGCCTGAAATTGTGGTATCTGCACCATGTCATTCTCTTATGGGTTAGTAAGTAAGTGTTGAAGTGTGATTTACTTTGCATTACATTGTAAAGTTGTTTGTATATTTCATGCTACACTCACTGTTGGATGGTATGACTGTATATTGTTGTCAAGGAAGCAGTAGGCGGGTTTCCCTTAACTCTTAAATTGAAATTGCGAATACAAAATACACCCTAATGGAAACACGTAAATTTAGAAAACACACCCATTAATTGCAAAAAAAGTTTTTATGCTCACATGAGGCTGTAATTCAGGTGATTCAAAACAGTAATTTTTCTCAAAACTGCAATGGAAACAAAGTGCTTGTCAGTAGTAACTGGCTCCCTCGGGAATGATGTAGCAGGCCCTACAAGAGGTGTTGAGTGGCCTCTTCCACATATAAGGGGCTCGCCTTTCCATTATGGTTCCATAACACGCCTACGTGGCCTTGGATTGGAAATAATGACGGCTAGTGCGGTAACTGCAATAGAAATAAAGCTGCTAATGTTTTGAACATCTATCGTTATGTTTCTCTGAATGTTATAACTAGAGGGGTAACATAACATCACTTAGTGGAAACACAGTCATTTCACTATTTTTTGATATAATTGACATTTAAAAAACATCGCTCAAGTTTTGCACAAATCTATAATGGAAACCTCTCTAGACATGCAGCAGACAGATTTTCTCATGTGCTCTGTCAGTAAACATAGACACTGCTTTTCACTGAACAATGATGATCTTCAAAGTCAGAAATACCAAATTCAATTAATTAGTTCAAGAAGAAGTCCACCTGCTGCAGCTCATCTGGATAATTTGTGTTGCCTTTGTTCCTACACAGACAGGAAGGTGGCAAATGTTTGCTCCTCCTGCCGCATGTACTGTATGTGCTGAGCAGCACTGTGCTATAACCTGTTGCATATGGTGTTCATAACTCAGTGTAAACGCCACTCATTTAATATTATGTATACATCAAAGAAACTAAATGTGAATTACATTTAATCAGCCGGAGAGTCATACTGAGACCAAGGTCTCCATATACCACAGTGCTGAAAGACAGACATTTCAGTTATTTTATTCTGAGGTCAGAATTACCCTGGCTGGTTTCACATAATAAATATAAGAAATAATGTTTGCTGTAAATGACTGAAAATTAAATGATATCAAAACAATAAGATTGTACATATACTAAGAAACATCTTTTTTTTTTTTTAATTTTACACAATATACAAGTTGACTGCAACTTTCCTAAAATAATTTAAAATATTTTGATGGTTGTTTCTTACAGTACTTTATTCTTGGGGTCCACAGAGACCACAGTCACTATATGTAAATATGAGGCTATCCAAAGGTTGAAGGTTGAATTTGTGATTCTTGATTAATCACAGAATGTCGATTATCCTAATAAATCACTTTCTTTGATCACATGTTTTCTATTCCATTATTTTGCATTTCAGAACAGTTTTGATGTCCACATTGACCGGGTAAAACAGTTATTACCAAAATACCTTGATAAAGAATCCATGACAGCAAAAAACTGCATGGGACTAGCATAGAGTCGGCATGAAAGACTGGGGCAGATTCTATAAGATGTTGATGTCTGTACAACTGACTGGCAGAGAGTTCTCTTTAGACTCATAGATAGTTCTCTTCTAATGTAAATTTTAGTTCTTGTGAATTCTATCTTATCTTCGTTTGCATCCCTGGGCGAGTTTTCATCACAGATTTGTGCAAAACTTAAACTATATTTAAGAAATATCGATAAAACACAAATGTGAGATGACTGTGTTTCCTCTGAGTGATGTTCTGTGACTTCTCCTCTGACATTAACATTCAAAGAAGCATAATGATGGACGTTCAAAACATTAGCAACCTTATTTCTTTTGCAGACACCGCACTAGCTGTCATTATTTCCAATTCAAGGCCACGTAAGCGTGTTATGGAGCCATAATGGAAAGGAAAGCCCCTCACATGTGGGAGCGGCCACGTATGAGAGATTTCTGGGAGGTGATAGTCCATGATTTCACCTAGGAATTGTGGATCAAAAACTTCCAGATGATCCGCTCGACTTTTGAGGAGCTATATGATGCAGTAACACCTCTTGTAGCGCCTGCTGCATCCTGAGCGAGTCAGTCCCTACTGACAAGCACATAGCCATAGCATCATGTGACCTATAAAAAACTGTTTTCACTGCAATTTTGAGAAATACAGTTTTTCTGAATCGCCTGAAATACCACCTCATGCGAGCATACAAACTTTTTTGAGATATATGTGAGGGTTTTTTTTAAACTGACGTGTTTCCATTCAGTGTATTTTATTTCAGTTTCAATTTGCACATTTTGAGGGTTAATGGAAACCTGCCTTCTGTCTGCAACTTTGTGTTTTGACTGCTGACTGTCTTCACCAGGTCTCCCTTGAAAAACAGATCCTCTATTGTAAAGTATCATCTGCCATTTTTCAAACAACGGCAAGAGTTCATAGTGAGAGGAAATCACCAATCTTGCAGAGTGGTGCACCGGGAACAACCTACTGCTCAACGTCAGTAAAACCAAGGAGCTGATTGTTGATTTTAGAAAGAAAGAGGCAAAGAAAAAACCCTTTCTACATCAGTGGAGCTGAGGTGGAGCTGGTGAACAGCTATAGGTCTTGGTCATCACACATCACCACCCAGGTTAAAAATGCACAGAAAAGGCTCTACTTCCTACAGAAACTTTGGAAGGCTGAATTCCAGAGCAAGATCCTGGTTAACTTCAACAGAGGAGCAATAGAAAGCATACTGACTGGAAACATCACAAACTGGCACGGTTCGTGCACGGTCCAGGACAGGAAGGTTCTAGAGCAGGTGATTAAAACTGCCCAGAACATCACTGGTTCCCATCTCAAGAGCATCAGTGACCTCGGTGAAGTGAGGTGTCTGCACAGAGCCCAAAGGATACTGAAAGACAGCAGCCACCCCAGCCACAGTCTGTTCACCCTGCTGCCATCTAGAAAAAGATACAGAAGTATCTGCTGCAGAACCACCAGACTACAGAGCAGCTTCTTTCCCCAGGCTGTGTGACTCCTCAACTCCTTCTTCGATGCCAAAAAGATGTAGCACAATTTAGGATCAACTTAAATTTCATTTCTTCTTAAAACATGTTTAAGAAAAATGACAATAAATCTACCTTAAATCTAAAATCTAAAAATCGAAATCTTAATCAATCAATGGGAGCAAACTAGGAAAAGAAAGATTAATATATGTCCGTATGAAGAGACTATGAAGAAGCCCTTGTCAAATGGTCATGCTGTTTTCCATCGCCAAAATGTATCCTCACGTTGGAGTACCAATAAGTTAGCATGGCATGGTTGGTACCATTGGATTCCTCAGGTCTTCTAGTTTCATGTGATACCAATATATCAATATCATCACTTCAGCTTTAACACTCAGCCCGGCATAGCTTCTTAAAGACAGGAATGTCAGCCGGTTAACGCAATTAATAAAATAAAGCGTTATGTTCGGACCTTCATCACACCACAATAAACTTGTTAACACTGACACTTCTAGAAGAAGAATCTCTCAATGAGCTAATTAAGGAATTGAATATATTCTCAATTCATTCAGGGTTAAAGCCAAACTACGAGAAATGTGCAATTATGAGACTAGGAAATATTCTTGGAACAGACTATCAGTTAAAATCTGCAGCACCAGTGAAATGGACAGACAATGATGTTAAAATTCTGGGTATACATATATTTAACAATTTAAAAGACACGGTAAAATTCAATTATGAAAATAGAATGAAGAAAGTGGAGAAACTATTACTTCCATGGAGAGAAATTCCTTTATCCTTAATGGGTAAAGTTACATTAATAAACTCTTTAGTCATTCCACAATTTGTGCATTTAATGATTACAATCCCTTCCCCAGAGAAATCATTTCTAAAACTTTTTGAACAAAAAATGTTTAAATTTATCTGGAACAATAAACCAGATAAGATTAAACGACAATACGTGTACAATTCACTAGAAAATGGGGGACTCAATTTAAAAAATCTAGAGATGATGAATGAATCTCTGAAAGCCTCATGGATAAAAAAAATAAAAGTAAACTATTTATCTATTTTCAGTTAAAAAATACCCATATTGATTATATATTACAAAACAACCTTGATGGCATATCCACATTCTTCAAAGATGCATTGAAATCATGGCTAAATTTCCAATACTATCCCCCAGACGGCGTTTATGAGTTTCAAAATCAATTATTATGGATGAATTCTAATATATTAATAAATGGTCAACCTTTCCTGTGGAATACATGTTTACAAGCCGGAGTTATGTTTATCAATGATCTTATTAATACTTCTGGTGAAATGTTCTCATATTCAGAGTTTTGTAGTAGATTTGGAGTTTGTGTCAAACAATTCCAGTATAATCAATTATTATCTGCAATACCAATTAAATGGAAACAAGCGATAAAAGGAAAAATTAAGTTATTAGTATGTAAACCACAGAGTAGGTGCAATGCATGGCAAACGAGGAACATAAACAAAAAGATATACATGTTTTATTTACATACATCTGGGACAGCCTTTTTCCCCCATAGAATCTGCAGGAAATGGGAAGATGAATTCAACCTCCCTATTCTTTGGAAACACTATTTTAGGAATATATATGTTAGTGCTATAGACACTTACTCAAGGATGTTTCAACTAAAGATATTTTATAGAATTATAGCAACTAATAAGCATCTTAAATTATGTAACATCACAGGAAACTCTTGGTGCAGATTCTGTGGGGTTGAAGAGGAAGATTTAATGCATCTGTTTTACTTTTGCCCATATGTGGCCCAATTTTGGATGGCTGTTCAGAAATGGTTGTTTGAATTCAAAATTAAAATAGACATTTGTCCCATTAACGTGATGTTTGGAGAGTTTGAGAACATTCAAATCAATGTAGTGAATACAATATATTTTGTGGGAAAAATCTTAATTTTTAAGGGGAAATCAAAGGAAGATCTATGTATAACTAGATTTAAAAATAAATTACACCAAAAATTCACACTTGAAAAAGTAATAGCGGCAAATCTAGGCAAATTATGCACTCACAAAAAAAAATGGGAAAAAATATTCTGGGACATACTCTGAATAATTTTGGATTCAAATAAGAGACTAAAAACAACCATTTTCTTCTCATTTGCTGTGTACAAATTTATTATAAAACGTACTGTATATGGTTAATTTTGGGTTAGAAAGGGAAGAAAGAAGAAAGGAAAGAAAAAATGAAGAAAAAAAACAAAAAAAACAAATAAGTTAAAGCTGTGTATGTATAAAAAATGAAATATACGAATTTAGATATGTATAAGGAACTTGCATGATGAGAAGAGATTATGTCAAATCTTTGGTATATATGTAGGTATGAATGTACGAGTGTTTGAATGTTTTTTTTTTTTGTTTTTTTTTTGTTTGTTTTTTTTTGGGTGGCTCTAGTGTACCAATAGCGCGCACAGTGTATGGTGTAGGTGTTGGTATATACGGAAATTTGTATGTAATATTTTCTTTGTAATCATTGTATGTTGGTACATACATTAATAAAAAAAAAAAAAAAAAAAAAAAAAAAAACACTGACACTTCTAGTGAAATATATTGGTAGAATAAGGGTTAACCTGGTTTAGCTGCTGACAGATTTTAATGTGGTTTTCTCTTTCAGGTTTTAGTGAATATACAGTAAATTCTCTCCTTGGTTTCTTCATAATCAGTATATCTATAAGCCCTGAGCACAGGCCGACATGTTTCACATGTAAATTCATTCAAACCAAGTAGTTCACTTGCAAGCTGCTGCTTGCTGCCCACTGTGATAGATTACTTCGCAGGAGATATATTTAAGAGTGAGCAAGGTTGCAATTGAGTTTAGCCTTAACTAACGACATTGCTCTATTGTTAACCGAACACAAAAGGCAAGTTCTCAGAGGAGCACCGTCAAGAATAGGCTGTTCAAAATCAGGAACCTTGTCAAGGGCAAGAAGAGGTGGTAATTTGTTATGTACCACCCCCCTAACCCGACCCCCACCCCCTGCATCAACGCTGTGCAGCTCTTACAAGTGCCCTGCCTCACTAAACACACACTGCTGAAATGATGTTTTTGTGTTGGTTTTCATTTGCCTTTCACTGTCCTGATAATGACTTTCTCACAGAGCATTGAAAATGCCTTTTAAAAATTATTTTGTGCTTCCAATTTCTAAAAGATAAAAGCTATTTTTAGATGGTAAATGCATCCCAAATAAAGATATCATATTCACAATTATAGTAAAACTTTGCCACAGAAATTCTGTGTAGAAATTCTCTTAAATATGTCATATTGCTTATTTATGTATTTTCTTGTACTATTGTGGTATTCATGTATGTATCTCTGCTTATATCTTATTACTGGAAATTGTGTGTAAACCCATACTTTTGATTGAATCTATGTATGTAAGAAATGTATTTACCTACTTAAGTCAAATGGTTTTAAATTATGCTGATGACCTGATCCCATTTCATTAAATCAACTTTAACCCTTTGAAACCTAGATCAACAACTTGTCACTTTTCTTGTGCTGCATTTAGATGCCTTTCACAAGTATTTAAACCTTTGAACCCTGAGCACATTTATTTATTTAGTTTTTTTACTGGGAAAAAAAGGCAATGAACATCTCACCCAGTGCAAATTTTACAGTGCAAATATGCTGCAAACCATGCCAAACACTATCTAGACCCCCACTCCAAATAATCCTTGACCCACACTCCCCTCTGAGAATTTGGAGAAAGATCTTAAAAGTTCTTTTTTCATACATTTCATAACAACTGAAAATGGGGAATCAAACTGACTCCTTTGGTTTCTTTAAATCTCTTTCCCCTCACCTTGTCGACCTTATCACTAATTTATGTTGAACATGAATTTATTGCGTTATTAGTGTGGTGCTGAGAGATGTGACACCAGAGGTTGAAGTGTAGATTTTATGCCAGAATCACATTCATTTTCAAGGCCACAGCAGGCTGGTCGTTAATTAGCTGTTATCAAAGAGGCCTTTAAAAAAAACACGGTATTAGCCTGAACAACAAGCCAAACACTGAGGAGAGAAAAACAGTTCTGAATGCATGTATTTGCAAAACACAGTGGCAAAATGAGAACTAAATAAGTCAGCAGCAATTAAAGAAGTTAGAAGGTAGATTCATTGGTCATTTTTTAAACAAAGGTTAAAAAAAAAGTTGTCCTTGATCATGTTACATTTTTGGAGTTGAAGGTTGAGTTGATTACAATCACCTGCTACTATGAAGATTCCATCCAGTTGTTTGGTGATGTTGTTGCTGATGACGTCATTCAATTCCTGCAGTGCAGTCCATCCAGTGCAACAGCTTGATCCGGGATGTCAGGGGTTAACCATGTCTCTGTGAAGATGTGCGCAGAGCAGTCCCAGATCCCCCACTGCTGAGTGAGCCAAAATCAGATCTCATCCACTCCACTCTCCTGCATCAGACATTAGACAGAAAAAGGAACAGCTCCCGCTCAGAGTCAGGCCAGCCTCACCGTGATACTGACTCTTCTCCCTCTTTTTGTCCAGCACTTTCAGTTTCGTTTCTCCCAGGTCCATCTGGCTTGTTGGCGTATGCCGTCGGTAGGATCCCTTTCGCAGTCCGTTGCATTCAGTCCAAGCCCCACACAACTTTTCCCAATGTTGATAAGTGCCACTCTATCGCAGAAAAATCATGCTTCAGCAGAGGGGGCCATGGTGTTAAAAAAACTTTGCTGATTGAGCCCTAATCACATCTCATCCACTTTATTCTCCCACAAGCGGACATTAGACAGAAGAAGGCTTGAGAGAGGCATCTTAAGCCTCTTTCCTTTGCAATCTATAGAAATAATCTACTGTGGTCAGGGGTCACGTGTTGGACTTTTTATTGAAAAATGTGATAAAAAAACACAACACATTGATAGCATAGTGAATACTAGTCTGAATCATATCAAATCAAACTTTATTTATTTAGCACCTTTTATACAATCATACAGACAAACGTGCCTCACAAACAATATTAAAACAGCTCGGTAAAAGACACATGAAAAGAAAAAACCCTAAACATTATGACAATAAAGATGAGATCCATCCATCCATCCACTGTCGTGTCCTTCTCCTAAGCAACGCATTCCAGCTCCTCCTGGGGTACCCCAAGACGTTACCAGGCCAGAAGAGATATGTTACCCCTCCAGCATGTTCTGGGTCTACCCCGGGGCCTCCAAACAGTTGGACGTACCCGGAAACACCTCTAAACAGGAGGAGCCCAGAAGGCATCCTGATCAGATGTCCAAGCCTCCTCAGCTGGCCCCTGTCTCTAAGGCTGAGCACAAACATGCTCCGGAGGAAACTCATTTCGACCGCTTGTATCCACGACCTCATTCTTTCAGTCACTACCCAAAGCTCAAGATCATAGGTGAGGGTCAGAACATACAGTATATGGACTGGTAAATTGAGAGCTTTGCCTTCCAACATAAGGAAGGTAAGATCAGATGCTTAAAATCAGTACTCAGGAATCATTCACACATACTGATGACATGGCATCGGGAACTCTTCGAGGTTCAGTATCTTGCCCAAGGATAGTTCGACATGTTGCCCGGAGGAGCCGTGGATCAAACCGCTGACCTTCCGATCAAAGGTCAACCCACTCTACCTCTGAGCCACAGTCACCCAAATAAGCATGAGATGAAATAGTACAAAAGACCAAAGATACGAGTTAAAAACAGGCAACAAACCAGATGCTCAGGCAGACTGTTCCCTAAAATCAATTCCCCATTGATTTTTACTAAAATCTTTGGGACAACAAGCCAGCAGTAGAGGATCAGTTCTAAAACTGATGGGTGGCTCATGCAGGTACCTTAAAATAGGAGTTGCATATCCTCTCTGTCTCATATTCATCAGTATTTGGGCAGCTGTGTGCGGCCAACAGCTTTTTAGGTCAACAAAACAAGAGGGCATTACAGCAGTCAAGCCTAGAGGCTATAAAAGCATGTATTAGTTTTTCTGTCAGCCTGAGAGAGGAACACGGTGACCTTAGCAATTTTTGGTGATAAAATGACAGTTTGGGTTTTAGGTTTTTGACCTAGTCCTTGGTATGGCTACTTAATGACTTAATGCAACTTTTGCCCCAAATATTATGACATCTGTCTTATCTTCAGTCAGCTGTAGGAAGCTGTGCGACATCCATGTATTTAAATCAGGTAAGCATTGCACTAACTCATCAATAGGGCTAACATCACTTTTGGATACCGAGACGTTTAATTGGGTTTCATCAGTGTAGCTATGGAACTTAATGTTGTGTCTTCTGACGATGTCGCCAAGTGGAAGCAAATTAAGATTAAAAAGGACTGGACTTAAAATAGAAACTTGAGGGACCCCACAGGTCTGTCTTCTCTGAGAGGTAGTCAGGATACCATGGGAAAACCAGGGAAACACCAAGGTATGATCTGAACATCTGAGCACAACTAGTCGAAATTGTGGTTTGATCCTCTGCTGTATTGTCTTACTTCTACTCCAGTTTAATGCAGAGCCCAGCATGAAGATTTTGAGTGTTTGAAAGAGTGAAATGTGCAAAATATTTTATAAGCTGGGTAAAAGTTGTATTATTTCAACTCACAATGGACATTATGATTCCATGTCACGCACTGATCATTAAACGAGAGCGGAAGGAGACTTACAGAAAGCAGGAGAGAGCTCTCTGAGGAGCACATAGGAAACGGCCACCGAGTCATCAGAAAAATGTGAGGGAACAAGGTTATTCCCCTCTGGAAGTGTGTCAGTTGGCGAGGGGTGAGGAATGGCGGGGCTGTTCTCCAGTTATCAGCGGCTAGGTCACAGTGGCTCAGGGTCAAGGGGAACGAGATGAGAGGGAGAGGGGAAGGAGGAGGACCACACCTGGTGAAGGCACGCTTCAGGAGCGCGGTGGAGCACACGCTCTGCTAACACGAGCCAGGAGACTCCAAATTGGAAGAGTTTAGGCAGAGCTGCACAGCCAGTTCCAGCCTTGACACAAGTCCCGGCTGACGTAAATACAGTAGGCCAAAACCAAACTCGTGTGGTTGTAGAATGATGGGGGGAGGAGGGACAGAGGCAGGGGGGTCCTCTGTGCTCTGAATGAATGCTTCATCTGCTGAGTAGTGTTGTAAGATGAAGTTTTGAAACATCTTAATATTTGATTCGCTTGCTGAAACTTATGATTATGAGTGAGTAAAAGATAAAAAGGGAGGGCTGTTTATCACATTCAATATCACAAGACCTTTATCTCAAATTAGAATCACATTTTCTACAGTACTATTTGAATCTTGGAACAGGTTAAAACAACATTTAATAGAGAATAGAGAATGTCTTTCCTAATTTCACTGATTTGGCCAATACATTCAATATTTCTAAATCTAGCTTCTTCCGATATCTTCAGATCTGCCACTTCATCCAAACACATAACTCATCATTTCCTCAATTACCTGAGAACTCAAACTTAGATGTCATTCTTCAGACCTCTTTAACTTTGAAGGGGCAAATTTCTAACTTACATAATTCAATTATGTCATTTAACAATATATCATTAGACAACATCAAGACGAAATGGGAAGAAGAATTAGAGGCAGATATATCAGACGTTACATGGGACAAAGCTCTGAGACTGGTGAATGGTTCCTCTTCGTGTGCTCGCCTACATTTGATCCAGTTTAAAGTTTTACACCGTATTCACTATAGTAAGGTTAGGCTGTCCAAAATACACCCTAAATGAGATATGCGATCATTGATTTGGTTCACATGTTTTGGTCATGTTCCAAATTGAGAGAGTTCTGTTATTTATAACATCTATTGTTACTTACGACATCTATTGCACGTCTGTCCATCCTGAAAGAGGGATCCCTCATCCTCTACCGCTCTTCCTGAGGTAAAGCCCTCTGAGGTAAACCATGTTTTGTGGTAATGGGCTTTATAAATAAAATTGACTTGACTTGACTTGGACATCAATATTTAACATTTTAAATGAGGCTTTTGGTGTGGTCCTACAACCTAACCTATAATGGCCATATTTGGAGCACAAGTGAACAATATAGTAATACCAACAAGGGAAATGTCATTGCTTTTGCAACCCTGATAGCTCAAAGGAGATTACTTATAGAATGAAAATCTTTAATACCACCCCAAAGGCATCAACATGGCTTTCTGATATGATGATGTTCCTGAAAGTTGAGAAAATCAAATACTTTCTTGGAGGAACATTGAAAAAATCTGGTTTTGGCCCTCTTCTGGTTTATTTTGATCAACTTGCAACTCTCCCCTCTCATTAATCAGAAAAGCAGAACATACCCCCCCCCCCCCCCCCCTCTTTTTTTATTTTTATTTAATTTATTAATTAATCCATTCATATGCTTGTTATTTATTTGTATTTATATATATGTTTTTAAAATATAGAATTTTTTATTTTTTCTTTCCCCTAAGCACAAGGGTATGTCTAAGGTGGGAAATTAAATTAAATTAAATTCCCACAATTCATTTTACAATGTGTATGCCTTGTCCAATAAGAATGTAGACATTGTAAAATGCAACCATTTGTGTGACACAGTATATACCTTGTCAAAAACAATAAAAATACATGTCCAAAAAAAACAACATTTAATGGCATCTTATTATGTTTTTTTCAGCACCAATCTCAGCAAACCCATAAGATATAAAGCGGGAAAATGTGGGTCTAAAGGCATTATGATTTACATGCACTGTATATCTGAGAGGAACATCAACTTGATTCAAATACTGTGGGGGAAATACAAATTGTCTACAATTTATCTTTTATAATTTCACATGACAAATGATTGATTAATTGAAATAAATCTTAGAAACAATGGGCAATGGAGAAAATCAAAATTTGGAAGGAAAAAAACAATAAACAGGCAGACTTTTCTGCAGCATGGTGTCCCTCCCTTTTTACTTGGAAATGGATCTTTACAGTAGTTGGTCCTGATGCATTTATGAAATGTCTTACTTCTTAAGAGGGTTTGAGGGGAGGGGAAGGTTTCCCTTTGCTATATTGCTGTTTTTATTTTGTTTTGGTGTTTTTTCCTTGTGTTTATTTGTCACTCTCTGATAAATTGTCCAGATTGTGATGCTTGTGCAAACACATCACATATGGGTTGACATACTTTGCATCTATCCTATCAGCTATACCGGAGTTAAACATAAATACAGTGCATTTTTGTCTGACTTGATATGAGTCCTGCATTGATATACTGTGGTGTATTTTCATCATATTGTACAAAATATTCTTCAAAGTACTCAACTGGCTGAATCAGCTCTGTGTGTTTTTGGACATTCACAGGTTTGATGTCAGATGTGTTCCATTAGTGAGATACAAGTGACGCAGAACATTTCCTCAAACAAGGTCATTTGTTGGAATAATAAGCACAAGTATTGACTCAGAGGCTCTCAGTGTGTATGCAGAGAAAATGTATAAACACAAAACAATAGTAGAAATGTTATTGAGCAGCACATGGCCATGCTGTGCTTCTACAGTGATGTAGTCCAATAGCAATGATTTTGCTTTTTGTTCATTTTATACTGTATCACAGTCATATAGGAACTGTTTTCTTTGCAGTCAGTTGTTCCAGGGACAGTTCTGGAAACAGATTATTATTATTATCATTATTATTATTATCACTATTACTATTAGCACTACTACTATTACTATCATTGTCTTTTTTATTTTATTTAATCTTTTTTTTGTAAATTATGTTTATTACATTTCTTGTTTTTACAAAACAAATGCACAAACAGTACACATTAAACAAACATATTACTGTCATGAACAAGTAACCAAAAGAGGAGTGACAAGACGGGGAGCAGGGCAGACAGGAACACATCTAAAACAGAGACAGGGGTTAGTGATTTCAAAGTAAAACAAACAGGAAACACAAGACATCAAATGAAATGAACAAAATAAAGATAACTTGACCATGATCATGACAATAGGGGATCCAAGATCTCTCCTCCAGGCCGTACCCCACCCAGTCCACGAGGTACTGGATCCCACGACCCCGACAGCGGGCAGCCAGGAACTTCCGAACCGTGAAGACTGGCCTGAGGCCATCCCGTGACGAGGAGGTCCTGATGATCCCTGCTGCCAGTGATTCCTCCACATACTTCTCCATAGTCTTGTGGTCAAGTGCTGAAAGAGAAAACAGTCTACCCCTAGGAGGGGTGATACCAGGCAGTAGGTCAATGGCACAATCATAGTCTCTATGGTGAGGCAGAGATGTAGCCTTAGATTTGCTAAATACTTTCGCTAAATCATGGTAGCAAGGTGGGACAAGAGACAAGTCTATGGGCTTGGTTTCAGGCTTGAGATTAGCGTGCTCTCTAATTTGGAAACAAGTCGAGGAGCAGTTAACTCCCCAGGACATAAGCTGACGTGAGGCCCAGTCAAACTGGGGGTTATGTAGTGCCAGCCAAGGTTGCCCTAAAGCTAGCTGGTGGGTCATGCCATTATATACATGGAAGCTCATCCCCTTAGAGTGAGAGTTAGAAAAGTTCAAAAGTACCGTCTGGGTGCGGTGAGTGATTTTTCCCGGTGGTGTGCCATCCATGGCGCTAACCTGACGGGGTCTAAGGATATACAATAAAACAATCTGCCATCCGTGAGCCTCCATAGGCGCTCCACTGGAGTGAGGCGAGTGAGACCCATCTGCATGGGCTCCTCCATGCCCAGAGCTGGCGGAGCAGGAGTAAGAGCTGAGGGGCGGTCATATGACGGCAGGTCAGTGGCGTCCCTCTCCCAGCAGCGGTAGGGCGGAGTGCGGATGCTGGGTCGTCCTCTCTTCCTCTCTTGACCCAGAAGATGCTTGTCCACTTTAATGGCAAGAGCGATGAGAGAATCCAAATCTTCGGGAAGATCAAGGGGTCCATGGTGTCCTTCACGTTGCAGGTGAGCCCTTGGAAAAAGGCATCAGTGAGAGTTGGCATAATCAGCAACCCGGCGCTTCCCCTGCTTGGGCCCAATAAGAGAGCAGGCAGCCTCTGAAACTGTGCTGAAACACCTGCTGCAGTAGCTTGCAGGCAGTAGCTTGCAATTCAAAATGGAGTTCACATCGTCAGACTCACTGGAGAATCTCTCCAGTTTGGAGAGCGAGGACATGGCATTGCGGCTTGAGGAGGCGGCTGTGAGTCTCTGGAGGAACCAGGAAGTGTCGCCGGAGCGGCGTCAGGTGCAGGAGAAGCTTGAGACTCTTTCTGAAGCAGGTGAGTGAGTTTAATTGAGCACTAAAACTCAACATCATCTCCTGGTGGCGTTCAGTTAACCCCCTCGATGGGCTTGAATCATGGCCATCTGTTCCTCCTGCTGAGGCAATCTCTGTCCTTGAAGGCACAGCGCATGACCAACCAGATCGGCATCCACTGAGTCCATATTGGCCAGTTCGTTCTGTCATGAACAAGTAACCAAAAGAGGAACTCAAATGCAGGACACACGAGACCAGTCCTCAAAGGCAAAAATCAGGGTTTAATCAGTCCAAAGGTTCGTAATGAGGGTGATGGGAAACAGGTGGGCATGAACAATCAGGAGGCAAGTGTGACAAGACGGAAGCAGGGCAGGAATATATCTAAAAACAGAGACGGGGGTTAGTGATTTCAAAGTAAAACACACAGGAAACACAAGACATGAAATGAAATGAACAAAATAAAGATAACTTGACCATGATCATGACACATTTAGGACAATTTGGTGAGGTTCCTGTCCTATATTTACTATAGATATGTGGAGATATGTAGATATGATGCAAGATATTGTATTCATCAGTGATTACACATTTGAGTAAGGAACTCCATGATGTTCTTAACCATAAAAGTTTACTCATGTTCAAGCTTAACATTTCAGAATAGAATCTGGATATAAAGTATTTTTGTTGCGTATAGTACAGTAATCTAACGGATGGGAATCGTTTGCGATTTCCAATGAATTGTTCTTCGTATACACAAATTGCCTGACCTGTAAATATTTGTGGAAGTCTTTATTTGATATGTGGTACTGAGTTTTTAAGTGATTCAAATATTTTAAATTTCCCATTCTTGAAGAGGTTAAAAATTCTAATAATACCTGCTCTTCGCCACAGTGTAAAATTTGGCCCTGTTCCCTGTGGTGAGAGCTCTGGGTTATCTGTCAGTGTCGCTATAAAATAAAGAGGGTAAGTGTTATTGAATTTTTTCATAATTTTTTTCCAGGCCACCAGTACATTAGTTATCAAAAAGTTGTTCTTAGCAGTGTTTAGAATTTCTTTCAGGCTTTTACCAAACAGGTTTACAGGGGAAAAGGGTTTACATATAAATGATTCTATGTCAAACCGAGGGGAAACTGAACCTCCATTAACCCAGGAGGAGATAATCCTGGCTTGAGTGGATAGTATATAGTATTCTATGTTTGGTAAACCCCATCAACCTTGCTCCTTTGGAAGTTGTAATATTGCTAATTTAACCTTAGGTTTCCTGCCATTCCAAACAAAGTCTGATATTGCTTTATTTATATTTTTAATATCGTTTGTATTTAAGTTTACAAACAACATTGATGTAATATATAATATTTTTGGAAGTACTGTCATCTTGATGAGGTTGATTCTGCCAAGGAATGATACAGGGAGTTTCCTCCATCTAGTTAACACTTCTTGGACACTTTAAATCAAAGGGTTAATATATAACTGATTAATTCAGGGAGTGACTCTAATTCCTAAATAATTAAACTCAGATGGAGCCCAGTGAAAGGGCTGAATATAGGCTGGTTTAGTGTTAATGTTATTGTCCAGTATTTCCGACTTGTCAAAATTTACTTTATATCCAGATATTAAGCTGAATTATTGTATACACTTTGTTAAAGCTATTAATGATTTAGGGGGGGGGGGGTTGTTAATGTCAAAAGTATATAATCGGTGTTCAGTAAAATTTTGTTGTTTCATACCAATCGTTACTCCTTGGATATCTACATTTTATCTGATAGCCAATGCTACTGGCTCTATAGCCAAGGCAAACAAACTAGGAGAAAGTGGACTTCCTTGAGCTGTACCTCTTTTCACTCTAAAGGGAGCAGACAATAGACCATTTGTCAGAAGTGAAGCTGTAGGTGCTTTTTACAACAGTCTGATCCAGCCCAGAAAGCCAGATCCAAAACCAAATCTCTTCATTGCTTCAAACATGTATTCCCATTCAATTCTATCGAATGCACCTGGTATTTTATTAGTATTGAGATAATGAATAATATGGAGTAGGCGCCTAGTGTTGTGATAAGAGTTTTGTTCTCTGATAAATCCCGTCTGATCTGCATCCACAATTGAGTTTACAACCTTCTCCAGCCTAAGAGCCAGTATCTTGGAAAGTATTTTGTTATCTACATTAAGGAAGCTGATTGGTCTATAGGAGGAGCATAGCTCTGGATTTCTATTCTTCGTTGTTATTAGTGTTATATTGGCCCTATACATAGATGCAGGGAGTCTAGAATCCTCAAATGATTTATTAAAAATCCTTAAC
Organism: Plectropomus leopardus; assembly: GCF_008729295.1. Taxonomy (NCBI): domain Eukaryota; kingdom Metazoa; phylum Chordata; class Actinopteri; order Perciformes; family Serranidae; genus Plectropomus; species Plectropomus leopardus. Next base: position 2,077,372 of record NC_056468.1, read on the forward strand.
AGCAGGTTGTTAATTTTCCCCTTCATCACTTTAAAAAACTCAACTGGGAAGTCATCCTCTCTGGGACATTTCCCTGATGCAAGTGTGGATATATCTTTGTCTATTGCTAATATGGAGATAGGAGATTCCAAAAGGTCAGATTGATCCAATGATAATTGTGGAAAACACAAGTTATCTAAAATACCCCTTGTCTTAAGTATCTCTGTATCAGTCTCGCTAGTGTACAATTTAGCGTTGAATCTTTTAAAGCTTTCCTTAATTTGATGACTATTAATTTGTCTTTGTTCATTTTCATCCTGTATAGCTGATATAAAGGACTTAATAGGAACATTCCTTGCCAGTCGTGCTAGAAGGCGAATTCTTGTTGTTTGGCAGCTCGCTCCTTTTTCTTTTGGCTTGTATATGATATAATCCTACCCCTCATATAGGCTTCATAAATATCCCAAAAATGACTGTCTGTCTGAGAAGGAAGACTATCCATCATTGGACATACCGCACAATTAAAAGTCAACCCCTCTTGGAGAAAGGCTATTTGAATCTTGCCTTTTTCAAGAGAATTTAGGACAGCTTTTCTCTTGGCCACATTATTAGAGCCACGAATATTCCATGTACTTATCTTAATAAACATAAACACCCGGTTATGTTATGAGTTCCATGTCACATTCAAGTTTAACCATTTTATATGAAAGAGACCAGTGTGCAGCCTTAAATGTAGAATAAACTTTGACAAACATAGAAACGTGTTCTGAGCAGAAACTGAACAGGCCCAGAAACACAAAAAACATTAGCATGGAGAGTGCATTATAAACATACATTTCCTCCCCAAAAAATAAAACCTACAGAAAAAGTAAGATATAAATTTGCCTAGTTGTACTGTCAATTCCTGAAAAAAAAAAGCTCAACTATGGGGATCAGAATCAATAAGATAATACAGCTTCCCCATGCTGGATTGCAACTGTAAAATAACCAGCATACCACGTTGCAGGAGAGAAACAGGAGACCATAACAAAAAAAATATTTGTTTAACACAAGGCACCTTGTTTTACATTGTGCTGCATTTAATATACCTGAAGCTGCCCGATGTTATTATCCAGATAATCACAGCTTATTCAGGTCAGTCATACTGCCAATGTAGTTGTTAATTTTCTTTGTGGTGGAGAATGAAGAGCTGGTGCCATCAGAGTGGAAGACTTTGATGACAGCAGGGTACAAGAAGGAATATCTTGTCCCAGCCTCTCTCAGTTGTTTATGGGCGTTGGTGGACTCCTTCCTCCTTCTTACAACCTCCATAGAAAAAGATAGAATGACACATTGCTGCCCTTGATGTTTAGTGTGCCTCTTTTTCTGGCTGCCTGTAGGATTTTCTGCTTGTCGGTATTATTGTGCAGCCTCACCAGGATGATTCTTGGCCCCTGTTAACCAGAAAGTCTTTTTGGTGGGCTGCCTTCCATACCTTCATTAAGTCCAACAATTCTCAGATTCTGACGTCAACTTTGATTCCCAAAGCTTTCCAGATGATCTAATGCCTTCTGAAATTGACCTTCCAGATATTTTACCCAGGGTGCTAGGTGTCTGAGATGCGTGAGAGATGCGCTGCTTGGCCATTCCCATCCTCTGAGGTCGCTAACTGGTTCAATAACTGGTCCAACATCTTCTCTATGTTTGCAGTAACACAGCTTATTGTGATAAGCTTGCTTTGCTGTTCATTTAACTCGTTGTCGGCGGGTTCAGTCCCATAGGCTGCATCATCCTCCAGTTCAAGCTCATCGTTTGAGCATTCGTAAGCCTTTGTAGCAGTAGCTTTAGCTTCCTTTTTACGCTCCTGTTTCTTCCTCTTGCTCTGTGCAGAGTGCACAAAAATGTGTCAAGTGACATTTCATTTGTTATTTACAACATCTATTGCACGTCTGTCCGTCCTGGAAGAAGTCCTCTGCCGCTCTTCCTTAGGGGTTCTTCCATTTTTTTCCTGTTACAGGGGTTCTTTTTTCGGGAGTTTTTCCTTGGATGATGTGAGGGTCAAAGGGCAGAGGGATGTCGTACACTGTAAAGCCCTCTGAGGCAAACCATGTTTTGTGATAATGGGCTCTACAAATAAAATTGACTTGACTTGACTTGACATTATAAATCTAACGTGCACCCAATGGAACCTTCAACTGGTACAAAATTAGTTGAATAGCAATCCAGCAAGGAGCTGATACTTTCACGTCCATTCATGTTGGTGCATCACATGAACCCCCTATTTTATTTTTTTGATAAGTTGTTATTTTCAGCTTAGAGGACCAAAGAGATACCTGCTTAACCAAGGAGTTTAGTCAGTATTGCCCCCCTTGCTACCCATATCAAGACTGTCAAAAACAATCTTGGTATCCTGTTTGACCAACATTTGAACTTTGAATCTCGGATTAATAAACTAATTCTTCTTGGATTAATTCTAAACTAATTCGCTGCAATGGAGCTACAGCAGGAAGACCATTTGTGATGGGTTTAACAGGGTAAGACGTCTAAAGAATCGTTTTTCATATTATCAGCATATTTTAGCTAAATTAACATGTGCATTAAAGCATGATATTGGATTATCTGCTGCTAAATTAGTAGATTTACGAAGCAATAACAGATATGCTAACAGAGTAAGCTAACCTGTACTAACACTGTACTGCATATACTAAACACATTTCCTTAGCCGCTAACAGCCTGTTAATTTAAAATGTCCTGCTCCAGATGACATAACAGTCATAATTTCCTCTCTGATTTCATGGTTTGTGGGACAAACACAATAGAATGACACAGTTTGTTGTAAGATTCCAGAGGGACTGTGTCATGTCCAGGAAATTATATTGATCTGTTTTTTGTCTTGTGTCTATGTTGTCTCGTGACTTCCCGTTTTATTTTGAAATTCTAACTCTCCTCTGGTGTCAGGTGACTTACTTCCTCCCTTTGTGTGTTTTCCTGCCAGTGTGATTGCCAGCCCCGCCCTGATTGTCTCCACCTGTTCCCCTTTGTGTATCTTGTGTATATATAGCTGGCGTCTCCCTTGATCCTGTGCCTGTTCGTCTTGTCCGTCGAGTCATTGAACCAGCGCCATTTCCATGCCAAGAGCTATCGTCAAGTCAAGATTTTGTTTGCTCATCCTCAAAGTCAGGTCAAGTACAGTGTTTTGTTTGATACTTTGTTAACTGTTATTTTTGTGATAGTAGATTTTTCCTCAGTCGAGTGATTTTCTGCTTTTTAGTGTTTAAAACTTTTTTGCTTCCTCCATTGAGTGATTTTTAGTTTTTGCCATTCCTCTGTGTGAGAGTATTTTTGTTGCACTTTGTTTTAAAAATCGTTTTGTTGATACTTTGGTTTCTTGAGTTGTGCATTTGGGATCTTGTCCAAGTTCGGTTTTGTCAGACTGCTTATCTATAGCTAAAAAGATTTAATGCTTGCATGAGTTGGTATTTCAGGCAAGTCCAAAAAGCCATATTTTGTAAACTACAATGGAAACCCGTTTTTGGCTTTTATAAGTCACATGATGCTATGGCTATGCGCTTGTCGGTAGGAACTGGCTCCCCCTGGCATGATGCAAGAGGTGCTACAAGAGGTGTTATTGCATCACTTAACTCTTCAAAAGCTGAGCAGATTATCTGGAAGTTTTGAATCCACAATTCCTCTGTAAAATTGTGAACTATCAGCTCCCAGAAATCCCTTATACGTGGCAGCTCCCACGTATAAGGGGCTTGCCTTTCCATTATCGCTCCATAACACGCCTACGTAGCCTTAAATTTGAAATAACGATGGCAGTGCGGTGGCTGCAATAGAAGTAAAGCTGCTAATGTTTTGAACATCCAGAGAAGTCTAGAGAACATCACTCAGTGGAAACACAGTCATCTTGCAATTGTGTTTTATCAACATTTCCAAAACATCACTTAATTGTTACACAAATCTGTAATGGAAACCCATCTGACATTGCTGAGCTATGAGAATACGGTAACATTGCTGAAACAGGTCTGAGGTGGTAAACTGTGATGTAAGATATTTTTTAAGCCACAAACTTAAAGTATCCATGGACTGAGGACCCAGCTTCCCTTCCCAATAAGAAGAGTAGAGTGGAGGCCACTTTCTAGAGGACAGAAAAGCAGGGAGAGAGCTGGATTGGCAGACCGCCTACACAGTTCAGGTACATGAAATGGTAGAGAGGGGATAAGCAAGGGAACTCACAAAACAGATGTTGGATAACTGGAAAAGACCAGTTTGGTATGTGAGCCACCTGGTAACACTGAACCCCAACTCAGTCCTTAAAGCTTCCGGCTGCTGTTCCAGACAAAGTGGACTGGTGTTGTGACAGAGTATGAATGACCTCCTAGTAAATGGGTCAGATGTTCACAATCCAATCCAGGCAGTTCTACTAAGGTTTACAGTGCATGCAGCTCTAGGGGACATTTGGAAAATGTACAATTCTGTGTGGCTGGAAGATCGAGAGATGCATCTTCACAGATTCCTCTGGAGAGACACTCAGGAGGAGGAAATTGAGTATGCTATCACTAGAGTCAACATGGGTGATTGGCCTGCAGGGTGCATAGCACAAGTGGCTATGCAGGAGACAGCCAGGTTACCATCTTTCACCCACCTGAAAGAGGAGCACCAAATCCCCGAGGAGGACAGCTACGCGGACGACATTCTGACATCCCACAATGGCCTAGCAAGGCTTGACAGAAGAATGAAGGGAGTTGAGGAAATCCTAAAAGCTGGTGGATTCTTCCTCAAACCATGGGCCTGGTCACGAAGAAGTGGACCAGGAAATCCTGGATCAGGATCAGCAGAAAAAAACATGGTTCTTATACTCCCAAATCAGATGAAGGAAGGAGACAATAAGGCTCTGGGAGATGGATACGTAGTGAAGAAAGATAAGTTGTATGTGATGGCCTCTATCAACTTTTAAAGGAGAAAGCAGAAAATGATGACTCTTTGACCCAATTGGTCGTGTTACACCTGCTATACAGTAAGGTGCCATACTCATCAGAAAAGCCTCAGAGAGGAAGCCGACTGTAGACTGAAGAGTATGTATGCCTTGGCCAAATTACCTTCCATAGGAGCCTCACACCAGCTGGCTTTGTTGGAAAACTTTGGGGGATAACATTTTCAGATGGAAGTGACAGCAGCTATGGTGCAGTGGTGTACTTCAGATGAGAAACAGATCAAGGTGTTCAAGTAATGCTGGTTGAGTCCAGGGCGAGGCTTACTCCACTGAAACAAAAGGGAGATCCAGTAAAAATGAAGATCTGTGGCACTGTCTTTGCTGCCCGGCTAAATACGTAAGTTGAAAAGTACAGAACAGATGGAAATAGAGCATTGGTTTCACCTGCTGGACAGTCAAACTGTGTTGGGAGCCATCCAACGACATAGTTATGGATACCAAACCTTTGCAAACAGAGTTGGTAAATTTCAAAAGGTAGGATCTGTTGAGGACTGGTGGTGGATCCCAGGGGACCAAAACATTGCTGACAAGAGGGGCTACTCCAAAAGACCTTCTAGAGGATTCTGAATGGCAAAATGGACCTGGCTTCTTGAGACTTCCAGTGCAGGAGTGACAAAAGAAATCAGCAGAGGAAGTGGAAGAAGAGGATGAAGCAACCAACTGCTATTAAGGCAAAGTGGGAGGCAATCTCAAAAAAGGAGGCAAAGTCCAGAGCCCGACAAGCTGTGCTATCTGCAAAGGAGTGTGAGGTTTCTTTTAGAGATGTCTGTCTTGCAGCCGCAACTCTTAGTGACACCACCCTCAACAGACTAGCTGTGTATTAGGAACGAGAATTGGGACTTATGGTATGTGGAGCCAGGATCCAGTTGTTTAATACAGCAGGAATGGTGGTACCAATCCTATCATATGAGGCATGGATATCCACAAGAGGCCAAGAGGCCCAAAAAGAAAATTATTAGAAAATAGCAGGAAATAGTAATTGAGGATGAGAAAGAAAGTCTGGGTAGTAAAAGGACGAAAGTTTGCCAAAAGAGTTGTTAACAGCTGTGTGATATGCAAGAAGGCCAGAGCACGGGTCACCAGATCATGGGTGACCTTCCACCAGAGCGAACAAATCACACCAGACCATTCAAATTCACTACTGTGGACTTATTTGGATCCTATGAGGTCAACAACGAAGTCAGAAAGAAAGTAAGAATGAAGGTGTGGGGAATCGTCTTCTGCTGCATGGCGACAAGTCAGCTGAAGGATTCCTGATGGCCTTCCAGAGATTCATGGCACTGAGAGGGCATCCAAAAAAGCTGTGGTCGCATCCTGGAAAAACCTTTGTGGGGGCCAAATCTGCACCAAAGGAGCTGTACTTGTTCCTGGACTGCTTGGACAGGACATAACTGCAGAATGAAGCTGCCAAACTAGGAGCAGAATGGAGATGGAAAATCCATCCAGCAGACTCACCTCTCAGAAAAAGAGCGGCTGAAGCAGCCGTCCGTATTGTGACAAGGGCCCATCTGGGAGGAGATGGAGTCTTCACATGGGGAGAATTCCAAATATTCCTTTACATGGCAGCCAATCTGGCCAACGAGAGACCCACTGACACCAGAAATCAAAGCCAAGAGGACTGTGTGGACCACATTAGCCTTAACTCTCTACTCCTAGGCAGAGCTGGACCTAAAGGTTACTCAGGAGGCTTCAAATTTGAGGGATACCCCATATAAGAGGTTAAGAGGTTAAGAGTTCTGAAGGAAATGGAGTTAGCTGGCTGGACCCAACTTTTTTGTAAGAAATAAGTGGTACACAAAGGAAGGCAATGACGCTGTTGGAGATATTGTCTGGTTTGCAGACCTAAGTGTCTTGAAAGGACAGTACAAGCTTGCTAAGGTCATTGGTGTCAACACTGACAAGAAAGGCGTTGTGAGAGATGTGAATGTGAGGACATTCCCAAGCTACCCTATTCCAACTAAGAAGGCTGTGGCTCAGAGGTAGAGCAGGTTGTCCTCTAATTGAGTTATCCTATCGAAGTATCCTGGGGCAAGATACTGAAGTCTCGGCGACCAGTGTGTGAATGTATGTGTGAATTGGTGAATGTGGCAATGTAGTGTGAAAGCACTTTGATTGGTCAATAAGACCAGAAAAGTGCTATACAAGTACAGTTCATTTACCATGTTGGCAGAACAAAGAAGGTCCTTGCAAAAAACCCTGCTAAGATTTTTCACAGAGACATTAGGCATATAATCGTCCTGCTTCCTGTAGAAGAGCAAAACAAAGCTGGGACATCAGACAGGACAGAGGATGGATAATCCCAGTCTCCTTATCCACCAGAGAAGAACTGAACCTAGCCCTTTCAACTGCAGACCATGAACTGTGGTGTGACCTCCTTGGGTTCAAGAACCAGGAGGTCAAGTGGGAGATATTAAGCCACAAACTACAAGACGTATTTTCTTTCATTCTTTGCTTTGACTTAGCATTTTGACTGTTATATAAGTAGAGGGAAATAACAAAAGAGAGTAGCAGTGAGCTAATTAATAGTTGTAATAATGCAGGCTCCAGCTGATGCAGGTAGAGAGAAAGAGAGAGAGAGAGACGCTGCCTTGCCCCAATCTTATTAATATCAGCTGTGCGTGTGCGCTTTTTTTGTTTGTCTTCTGCGAAGAGGAACAGGTCAGAGAAAAGTTTGCATCAGTGTTCAGACAACCACAGAGACGCTATTAGGATGTGCAATATATGATCTTATTTGTTTGTTTACCAGTAAAGTAAATAACATCTGAGAGCAATCGATCATTTATGTCGTGCGTGAGTTATGCAAGCGTCTGCAGCGATCCATTCATTCATTTATTTATTCATTCAAGTCATTTCACTTCTGTGTTCGGTGAGATGGTGCTGCAGTAATATGATTGCAATTGGTTGGCGTTCAGTTTGGTAGCCTAATCTGTGGTTGATCTGAGTGATTTATTTATAAGATTTTGTTAGTGCGCGGACAAATAGGCTTATCACCATACTTCAGAGCTTAGGTGTGAATGAAAATATTTAAACGTTCATTTATGCAAATATTAATTCAAGTGATTAAGTCATTCGTTAATGTGGTTTATGATTATGAGTCATTAACACTGATTGATTTTGCTTTACAGTAAAAGTTGGATCAGAATAATTTAACAATTATTGCAAACATTATTATAAGAGAGCATAAATATAATTTAAAACAAAACATAAATATTAAAAACTTGTAATAAATATGTTTAAGAAAAATGTGGCACAGCATGATATTGATTAAATCAAGTACGATATTCGACACAATAAAACAATGTTTCCATTGTCCAAGTTAAGAGGTTTTATTTAAGAAATAGATTGGTCGCCGTACCTGACATGATTTATATTATTCATGGAATGAATTTATTGAGTGAACTAACAGGATTTGTTTTCTTTTTCTTTGAGGTTGTCAACCTAACGCTCATCCTTCAATAATTATCATTTTAATAAATTGAGTTGAAATTAGTGGAGTTGTCCTGCATCCTCTGTTGTTCTGTATGCCTGTTGGAGTTCAGGCAGGCACTAAAGCTGAAACTCAACAGAAACTCTGGCCTGGATTGGCCAGACTATTTTTAATTATTTAAATTTACCTCAGAGAGAAAAAAAGAAAAAGAAAAGAAAATACTGACCCCAATAGGTCCATAAGAAACATTAACAAAAAACACGCACCATGCTGGGTAGATGGGCCACATCTACCCAATCAGCTTTTCTAGGGTCAGTTTTGTTTTCACCTAGTATGTCACTGCACAGCTGCATAGCAGCAAAATGTCAGAAAGAAAATACGACAGTGGAATACAAAAACAAAAAGCACAATGGCTAAAAGAACTGTGTGACAAAGATCTGTTGAAAAAAATCCTAAATTGACAGGATATTTTAAGGCTGTATCTAGTCAAGACTGACATGAAAATTGTCAGCAGGAGGACTGCCAGCTAGCTAATGTCGGCGCGGTTGAAACCGCCTCTGCAGCTAGCTCCAGCTACGACAAAGACACCAGTGAAGCTGACTGCGACCACGCCTCACCGTCTCACTCACGTAACAAGTCTGAGACAGAGGAGCAGACACTTCAACCACCCAAAACACCAGTATCTTGTGCAGGCATCACTACAGGAATTAGCCATGACGATGTGCTAGCCGGCCCAGCCGACATGAATGCCTCCATGATGGCTGCACCCGTTGCTGTGGAGACTGCACAAGAGACCGAAATTCCTACAGCTCGGATCCCGCATGCTTGTATAAAATTAGAGCTGCCAACTCTCATGCAATTAGAGTGAGACATACGCGCCCTCCCCCTTTCACATGCTCTCACGCCACACCCCCTATTTCTCATGCCGTCAAATCCAAAACAAGAAAGATTTTTTTTTGTTTTAGGACCTGGTGAAGAGGGCTGGTCAAGTCACTAGCAATATCGTTTGGACTTCATTCAGAATTTTGCAGAATGAGAGTTCTCAAGGCAGATCTGCCTATCAAATCTGCCTGACTAGTAGTGTTGGGAACCAAAACTTGGTTCCAAATTAGAACTGAGTTGCCTACCTAAGGCTGGGTCCCCGTGAAAAAGAAAAAAAAATAGAGGTTCTGCTTATCGGTTCCTAAACATGACATAAAAATTAATTATTGCAAACGGAGGCTATACATATCTGCAAGACCTTCAAACTTTGGATGGGAGCCTCTCGTAAAAGGTGGACGTTGTTGGCAACAATATAAGATGACGTAACTGGACCTTTTCTCATCTGTCAGCAGGACCTGTTACTTCCCACATTAACACCACAACGAGCTGGAGAGCCAGCGTGTATGATCAGCATGTCACAGCTATATCGCAAACCCTCCCGAATCACGGGAGATTCCCGTTTCATGCAGCCCTCTCTCTGTGTCATCCCGGCGTCACATTTCTCCAGTATTTCTCCCGTTTTAGAGCCCTCAACCATGCACATAATCTCCACGGGGATCTGGGGAAATTTGACAGCTACAAAAATTTCACTTTTTGTCCTGTGTTTTACTGAAAATCTGATATGCAGCAGCTGGATAGAGGGTTAATACTGAAAATGCACAGAAATAGTTTTGTTTTTATGAGACATGCCTTTGGATGCTAGAGTGCCACTCAGGCTGCACATTCCTGTCCAAACCAAAGTAACTGAGCCCAAGAGATTAATTTTACTATGTTCAACCACTGATAAAAAAACAGAAAGCACCAATGAAAACAATATGCCTTACACATTTTGCTGATCACACAGCTGATCGATAGATTGCAGCAGACTGACAGCCCAGCGCAGTAACAGAGACAGAGACAGACAAATGAGTTTTTCCTCACAACGTCTGAACAATTAAGTGTTTAGTGGGGAAAGCAACCTCTTAAGATTTCTTCAGAAGACTGTTTTAGTGTCATTTTCAGTCAGATGGAATTCTTTATAAATACGACAACGCATCGCTCCATCTCTCATCCGCTGAGCTATGTTGCTTCTGTTTTTTTTCAGGGGTGGATTTAGTTATTTGGGGGCCTGGTGCTCCAGTCTATCTGCCTTGCTTTGATTTCACCCATTCTCCAACTGGGAGTGGTGGTGGGCTGTAGAATAAGTTATGCCGTTTTCACACACAACACACCTGGCTGCCCCAGTGTAACATAAAGTAGGCCTACAGTTATTGCGCTTCAGTCAAGGCATAACTCACTATTAGTTCAGTAAGTGCAGTTTGACATTCACTTTAATGATTTTTTTAATGCACATCTGTGTGTAAATCATACATTTTTATTTGTTGTTGTAACACTTGAAAAAATAAAGTTTTTTTTCATCAAAACTTCTTTTACACAAAATGAGCCAGGCTATGTCATGCTTTGTGTAAGGAAAAAAATGCTGCACAGCACATTTGCATGCGCAGCGCCACCACCACCACCAAAAAAACATTTTTTAACTCCATCCAAATCTCACTCCAAACTTTTCTGAAAAGTTGGCAGCCCTGATAAAACTGATGAAAATATGATAGCACTGCAACTGTTTATGACTTTGCCTATAACCAATGGCGGTGTGGAGCCAAAACTGGTACTTATTGAAAACAGTCTGAGATCGACAATGGGCCAAAACAGACCAAATCACCTGTCTCTGTTGTCCATTGAAAGTGCTATTCTGTGCAATTGGGAATTTATGAGCCTCATTAAGGACTTCTCAGCCAAAACAAATGAGGAAGAAAACCTTCTAAAGGTAGGAATATGTATCAGTTATTTTTGTGCTGCTGTTGCATTATTGCTGGCATTATAATGCTGCTGCTGCATTTATTGTATTTTTGTGGTTTTATTTAGAATATTGCAGAGTGGTTTGATATGTACCTCTGTAAGAATGTTGTGATTTTGCTCCACTGCTGCAGATACTGTAAAGGAAAGGTTGCTATATTAAATGTGTATGTGTTTGGCAGTTCCCCATTAATGTGTACATCCAGGCTGGGTGGCTTTGTAATATTCCTATTACACATGGCAATCTTTTTTTTTTTCTAGTACAGCATGATTAGCAAGGGGGGGCCCTACAAAGATAGAGTAGCCTAGGGGGCCATGACCACCTTAATCTGCCACTGCTTAAACCAATCACTGTACTGATCACTCACACTTGTGTTTAGGCCACATCCATGACTGTGATCAAGCAGTTGTCCCACTTTGAGTTTGAGGTCCAGCTCCAGTCTTATCACTGTGGAGGAGACATTTATGTGTTTTATCACAGAGGAGGATGTGGGACAGATAACATTATCGCAGTGGTTGGCATTTGTGAAGGGCAGCGTCTGAATCTTTGTGCCAAGGTGAGACCAGAAACACCAACACATCAGGCAAATAAACACCCTTCAGAGTGATACTCATCGCAGGTCCTGCCCTTTTATTTAATCATGTACAAATCCATCCTCCAAGCCCCCACCCCCACCCCAGGCCGCCAGTGGTGGTGTTGTTGTGCCCAGGGGGATTCGCAGCCTTGACTGGCTTGGATCTGTTAGAGGCTTGTTAGGGGGGTGGAGGGGTCAGGACAACCTGTCAAAGTCCCCTCTGTCAGCCTTGAGGAGATGAAGTGATGCCTCCTGGACCTCCGGCTTGCTCTTTACTTATGATGCAATCAGCAGCCCTGCTGACATCCATCACTCACTGACAAGACAATCTGTGTGTGTGTGTGTGTGTGTGTGTGTGTGTGAGAGAGAGAGAGAGAGAGAGAGAGAGTATAATTTTAGCAAAGCATAGGGCTGCTTTTTGCATTATATTAAAGAACGTCCAACATTTTGGGAAATACTGTATGTGTAATTGTTGAAACAGATGCAGTGCATCCAGTCCAGTCTGTGGATCCGTCACAGAACAGGTACAGGTACAGCCTGTAACTGCCAAGGCTTAAGAATGAAACTAATGTCAAAGTGCCAAAACCTGCAGTTCTTCCAATGTCCACTTGAGGCTGGCTCCAAATTAGGCAATGTCACATGGGAGTCTATGAGGACTGACTCTAAATTTGAGGCAGAAATGAAAATATTTTTAGTCTTTTCAGCTTTAGGCTTGGATGGTTTTTATTACATACTGTACTATGCCTTTTTTAGTTTTGTTGTTTACACCACATCATATAAAACAAACTTCAAGGACTGCTTTCTTTTACTTGCACAACATTGCAAAAATTAGACATATCCTCTCCCAGACAGATGCTGAAAAATTAGTACATGCATTTGTCACCTCTAGGCTGGATTGCTATAATTCCCTATTATTATGTTGCCCCAACAAATCACTTAGGTCTCTCCAACTGGTGCAGAACGCTGATGCTCGTGTTCTAACGGGAACCAAGAAAAGGGATCATATTTCTCCTGTTTTAGCTTCTTTGCACTGGCTCCCTGTGAAATCCAGGATTGAATTTAAACTCCTCCTCCTTACTTACAAAGCTCTAAATGGTCAGGCTCCATCCTATCTGTTGCAGATTATAGTCCCTTACCAACCCTCAAGATCACTGCGCTCTGAAATTGCAGGATTACTTGTGGTTCCCAAAGTTTCCAAATGTAGGATAGGAACCAGAGCCTTCAGCTACCACGCTCCTCTCTTATGGAACCATCTTCCAGTTTCGGTTAGGGAGGTGGACACCATTTCCACTCTTAAGGGTAGACTTCAGACTTTCCTCTTTGATAAAGTTTATAATTAGGGCTGGCTCAGGTTGCCTGGACCAGCCCATACATAGGTTTAACCTGCCGGGGGACTTTCTATAGGGGTCAGAGAGCAGTGGGACTAACACTACTCTCTGAGCTTTATATTTAAGCCATAATAGCTGATTAGTGACCCTAATTTCATTAGTGTGTATATTCCTGGAGCACAAGTTTCTTGTGTTTCTTGTGTTCAGTTGAAATCTCTGTCTGTGTGACAAGGAGGAGGGAGAGGTGCCAGAGCTTTCGGCCCAATCCAGCGGGGGTGGTTTTGAGTCCGTTCAGACCTACCACTCTGACTCTGCTTCCTCTCTCTTTCTTTCTCTTTTCTATTACTGCTCTCTGACATTCATATTTAAGTCGTAATTGCTGATCAATGACTCTAAGATCCTCACTGAGTGCTTATCCTTTTGACTCTTCACCACCTTGGTTCTGTTGAACAGCACTACACTAATCCCGTCGCTTCTTCATTGCATTCCTGCTCCATTGTTTACTAGCTTTCCGGATCCTGGCTGCAACCCTGGCTGTCTCTGATCGTGGTGATATCTGTGCTAGTGCTGTGACCATGCTTTTGGTTGCGCTTGTGCTGTGGCTGCACTGATACCCCCACCCCCCCCCCCACCCCCCCCCCCACCCCCCCCCCCCCCGCTGGCCCTGATCGTGTTCTCGGTCCTGGTTGTGCTGATGCTGTGATCATGCCTTTGGACACCTCTGTCCTCTGCCCTGGAGGAGGGATCCGTCATCATCCTCTACCGCTCTTCCTGAGGTTTCTTCCTTTTTTTCCCCGTTACAGGGGTTCTTTTTCGGGAGATTTTCCTTGGGTGATGTGAGGGTCTAAGAGCAGAGGGATGTTAGGGATGTCAGATGTTTTGTGATAATGGGCTCTAAAAATGAAATTGACTTGAGTTGACTTGACATGCTGCAATATGATGTTTTTAGCCATTTTTTCAACATTCTATACTATGACATGTCTCAACATGCTATTTAATGTGGTTCCCAGCTGTTTTTTTGGGCATGTCATATTTTGACATTTTTCGACATACTATACTATGGCATTTTCTGTCATTTTTTCAACATGCTATACTATGATGTGTTTGACATGCTATACTATGTGGTTTTCAGCTGTTTTTTTTGGATGTCATATTTTGACATTTTTCGCCATACTATAGTATGGCTTTTTCCATCGTTTTTTGTGCATGCTATATTATGATATTTTTGGCTGTTTGTTCAACATTCTATACTATGACATGTCTCCACATGCTATTTTATGTGATTTTCAGCTGTTTTTTTTGGACAGTGATCATGCCTTTGGACACCTCTGTCCTCTGCCCTGGAGGAGGGATCCGTCATCATCCTCTACCGCTCTTCCTGAGGTTTCTTCCTTTTTTTCCCCATTACAGGGGTTCTTTTTCGGGAGATTTTCCTCGGGTGATGTGAGGGTCTAAGAGCAGAGGGATGTTAGGGATGTCAGATGTTTTGTGATAATGGGCTCTAAAAATGAAATTGACTTGAGTTGACTTAACATGCTGCAATATGATGTTTTTAGCCATTTTTTCAACATTCTATACTATGACATGTCTCAACATGCTATTTAATGTGGTTCCCAGCTGTTTTTTTGGGCATGTCATATTTTGACATTTTTCGACATACTATACTATGGCATTTTCTGTCATTTTTTCAACATGCTATACTATGATGTGTTTGACATGCTATACTATGTGGTTTTCAGCTGTTTTTTTGGATGTCATATTTTGACATTTTTCGCCATACTATAGTATGGCTTTTTCCATCGTTTTTTGTGCATGCTATATTATGATATTTTTGGCTGTTTGTTCAACATTCTATACTATGACATGTCTCCACATGCTATTTTATGTGATTTTCAGCTGTTTTTTGGACATGCCATATTTTGACATATTTCACCATACTATAGTATGGCATTTAAGGTCAATTTTTTGACATGCTATATCATGATACTTTTCAACATTTTTGGACATTCTATACTATGACTGTCTGGACTGTGTCTGGACATACTATATTATGATGTTTTCAACTGTTTTTTTTAACATGTCATACTTTGACATTTTTCGACGTACTAAACTATGACATTTTAAGACATTTTTTTGACATGCTACACACTTTTGACACACTTAATCATGATATTGATTTTAGATATGAGTGTTAGACCTTTGCTGGGAGAAGATCTAGTAACTGGACCTCTTTGAATTTTAGTTGAGTACCCCTGTTTTATACTGTGACGTATCTCGACATGCTATTTTATGTTGTTTTCATCCGTTTTTTTGACATGCCACATCATGATGTTTTTGGCTATTTTTTGGACAAACTAAACTATAACGTGTCTCAATATGCTATTTTATGTGGTTTTCCGCTGTTTTTGTGACATACTATACTATGTCATTTTCGTTCAATTTTTCCACGTTATATTATGATGTTTTTGGCTATTTTTTTTTTGACATGCTATACTATGATGTGCCTTGACATGCTATTCTATGTGGTTTTCAGCTGTTTTTACGACATACCATATTTTGACATTTGTTCGACATACTATACTATGTTGTTTTTGGTCCTTTCTTCAACATGCTATAGCCTATTATGACATTTTTGACAGTTTTTTTGAAATGCTATACTATGTGGTTTTCAGCTGTTTTTTCGACATGTCATCGTTGGAATTTTTTGCCACACTTTACTATGTTGTTTTCTGTCGTTTTTTCGACATGTCATATTTTGATATTTTTCGTCGTTTTCCGTTGAAATTAGGACATGCTATATTATGACGTTTTTTGACGTCATTTCCAGTCGCTTTTTGACATTCTACATCAGTGGATAGTACGACATGCCTCGACATGCTCTTCTATTTGGTTTTCAGCTATTTTTTTTGACTTCATATTTTGACATTTTTGATCTACTATACTATATTATTTTGGCGGGCTGCCATAGTCTCAATGAATGGAGCTGGACTGTTAGAAGCAGTATAAAAATATATACATCATTTGCATCAGCTGTAGCACAGTAGCGCAGAGAGGAGCAGCAGATCCTCAGGCACATTAAAAGTGAAACTAAACTGTTTCTGCTGGGCCTAAAACTCTCTTTCACTTACAAAAATCTGCAAAAATCTTCTCTCATTTATCGATCTAATCAGCTGTAAACGTATCCAAGGATCAATTATCCACACCACGAGTGACATTCTGCTGCGAAGGAGTTAAAAACAACTCTGTCTGTTGCTACCCGCAAAAAACATTGGACCAACACCACACATCACTGGTCTGGGGAAGCCATTAGAAGTTATAATTCACTGTATATCAAAATCTTTGTCCTTGTCCATGCCAATGTTTTAATTTTTATTTTGAAAAATAACAATTGAATAAATAAATAAGAGAAAAACTAAAGAAAAAATATGTTTACTGTTCATGTTATTGTTGAATATTGTTGAGGCAGAAATGACAAGGACTGTTTATAACAGAAGAAAGACACACTGAATGTAATATATGAGCAATGTTTCTAAAAATAATTAGTGCTAATATTACTGTTGAATATTGTTCAAACGGAAATACTTTAGTATGTCGCTCAAAAACCATGAAAAATGTCTTAGTATAGTATGTTTCTCAAATCATCAAAAAAGCAGGCAGCAGTTTTTTTTAATGACGTATATATATATATATATATGTACATACATATATAGAGAGTGGAGTCAGGTAAAATGGGCTACATAAGCCTAGAGCATCATAGCTCTTTAACATTTTATATATCTGTGGTTTTCATTGGTCTGAAGTGAGTGTTGAATGAAGTCTCTCAAAGAAACTGCTTGGTGAGTGAGCCTGACATAGCAAATTGCACTCAGCACTAATAAGGATGATAAAACAATTATATTTAAGATTATCAACAAAGAAAAGACAATTAAAACAATGTTTTGACACACTATTTTAAATAGGAAAGCTGAAATTGGAGATGAAACTTTGATTTTTGTGAGAAAAATCCACTTTAGGTACTGGCCCATTTTAGCTTAACTAGCTAGCTAAAATGGGCCACGATTTAAGCTAAAATGGGCCACATACACGTACAGTCTTACACAGAATTTACACAGGAGGGCAAAAACAGAATTTTGCATGGTAACATAACAACACCTTTAAATCTAACAATGTCTTTTTAAAATGATGTGTTGTAGACAGTATGGCAGGACAGGCAAAGAAGGGAAAAAGAGAGAAAAAGTGATGAGAGATGGTTACATCTGCAAAGCTGTGTTTAAAGAAAATTTAAAATAAGACCACATGACCTGACTCGATGACCTGGCACAGAAAGTTAACACCTTTTATGTTGTGAGGTTTTTTAATGTCAGATAGGTTTAAAGTTTGACAAATGTTTGACACAGGCATGCATGAATTTACTGTTGAAATTAAAGTTATTTTAGCTGAAATTACTGTGTTGTTCTCTTTTATACTGGCCCATTCTAGCTGAACAGCTGACCCATTTTACCTGAACATTGAGTCACAACACAAGACTTTCACCTGTTGCTGCAATTTGTAAGCTGGAACAGTTTCTCTTGTGTTGAAGAAAGAACGAGTGACCCAGTACAACAGTTACGCTCATTGATGTGTTTTTTAATAGTTTATAGGCAACAATAGAACTCTATGGCACAGAAGTAAGATAATGCTGTAGCTGTGTATGCTGTGGCTGTAGATACACACACAATACTTAATAAATAAATAGATACACTGTTGTTGGTCTCAGTCTTATTAGAGAATTTGTTGAAAATAAGAAAAATAATAACTATTGCCAGCTATAGCTTCACTAAAAATGGAATTTGCAGAAAAGGGCCGGAACAGCATCTGGTGACAAACTAAGAGTCAAGACTGTTTTATACACTATATGTTGTTTAACCTGACATTTCTGCAGTATTACTGAAGAAATATCCATCGCCATATACCCATGAAAAATGAAAAAGACCTGATGCCGATTGCTGATTATTTGAAGGGAGAAGCAACTGATTACTTTCCCAAGCCATGGCCTGTGCTTGTTGTTTTTCTGTATTAAATGTATTAATTATAATTTGTGTATTAAGTGTGTTTTATGAAACAGCTGCTTGTTGTTGTAGCCATAGCCTTCAGTAAACGAGTTAATTTGACAGCTTAAAACAGATCACTGCCCATCAGGCTGAAACACACTCTTTGTGCTGATTTGAATGAAAGTATCTTACTATGGAAACTCTTTGGAGTGCGTTGAGCAGCAGGTCAGGGACAAACACGTCCAAACTGCTCTGCACAAGGCTCCGCTCTGTCCCCTCTGCAGAGTTCTCCTCCAATGAGCTTGCCATCACTCACTGAATACACTATCATCACATTCTAAGATCGCCTTCTCTCTGCGGATAAAAGATGCACAAAACCAAGAAGGACAGTCGGCATACACTTGCATAACGTTCACATTTATTTGGTTTCAAGTCCTAACACATTCTAAACATGCTTTTAACACGTAATGGATCACATTCTTCACAGGTAGTTAAAGTAACGAGCAGACAAGAGATTTCTGAAGAGAAAAACATTTCAACGTTTCAATTGTCTGTTCACAGGTGATGACAGTGTGTACATCTATTTCTTCCCTGAGATGTGCTGCGATTTTTCTACTCTTTTGCTTCCCCAAAGGCTCTTCTCATTTTGTGCTCCTGTAGAACAGGGTTCTGACAGTGCTGCATCAGCCAACCTGATGCTCAAACTGCTGACAGGACAACTGTGGCAGGACCCGGAGAGATGAGGTCTGTAGCACTTGGTTACAGTAGGAGCTTTTAATAATGTGCAGCAGCTAAATGTCTGCTGCTGCACCTTATTCTACACTTTTTGCCAAAACAACAATAAGGCACTTTATTAAAAGCTCGTCCTGTAACCGTGCGCTCCTGATCTTGTCTTTCCAGCATTCTAACAATGTTACAGTGCTGGGGTTGGACACGTGCTGGTTTCCTGTGCTGGCCTTTAGGTTGACTGGAATTGAGAAAATAACTTACTCAAATTCAGTCAACTTAAAAGTTTTAGGCAGCCTTGACACTAACTTTTAGGTAAAACTGTTATTTTTTACAGTGTAAGATATCACTGGGTGTCATGATGTTCCATATCAGTAAATAACGCTGGCAACCTCTAATCAAAAGCCAATTGAGTCCAGCCCCAGTGATAACACTGCAGTAATCAGTCTGTGGTCGCGTGCCGCAGCGTCAGGGCCACACGAGCCGGCGAAGGCATGTTAACACAAGGAGATGTCAGACTGACCGCAGTTACATTCTCTGATTAATAATCGATCACAGGCTGCGTGTCAAACAGTCCCACTGTTAGCCTACCATGTCACCTTCAACCGTCAGAAGCAACCAGAAACCATCATGGAGCACAATGGAAAAACACTGACGATGGTGTGAATATTGTAAACACAGCAAACAGCCACTCACAAGATAACAAGACGCACTGAGAAAAAGTCAACACAGGAAACAAAGCACTGGTTAACTGCAGCAGGAATGCATCACATGAATGCTTAGTCAGCATACTGACATTGTCATTGACATTCTTTCATCTTTGGTATTGGATTCATGAGAACAGGGCAGTGGTGAAATTAAAGATGACGCTAATTTAAAATGAAATGAAGCAAAAACAACAACAACAACAAAAAAGAAGGAAGGGGATTGGGAGAATAGGAGTGTTCTGTGGTCAGAGAGAATTAACGTTCCTGACAGCAGGCAAGTCTGAGGTAGAGATGATTATGAGGCAAAATGTTTTTTTTTTTTAAAAAAGAAGAAAACAGGTGAGAGCTTGTTATAAATCTGAGGTCACTGAGTGAAATAAGAGACAAAATTACAGAACATTGGTGCAATGAAACCAATAAATAAGACAAAAAATCACCCATTGGAAAGAAAGCAACATGATGACAAATAAAGAGGTAGTTTCAGTACAGAAAATTGCAAATGACATATCCCTTGTCTGCAAAAAATACAAATACAGAAAAATTAAAAGAACACTTTATTCGGCGTGCGTATCAAAATGCAGGAAGTCAGAGCGGCGACAGTAAGGTAGCCATGGTGAGGTTAGTGTGGATAAGCGAAGGCCTGTATTGATATTATTTGCTGCTAGATTAAAGGAAAAATCCCCCTTCAGATTCTCTCCCACTGTCAGATCTCAGCAGGCTGTGATGTTAACTGCATTCCTGGAGTTACTCTGAGATGAAGTGACTTTGTTGTTGACCACCCCGAAACCTACATGTCTCAGACTGTTTCTGTAGAAATCACAGGGATGGCTAAACATCAGTGGAACATGGCAGCTTGAAAGAAAGTCCTTTACATTCTGACGCAGACACCTGGGATTTATTTAGCTGGGGTTTTTTTTCAAATGGATAAATCTACCATGAAACTCAATTGTTATTGTTTCTAAGAAGTGGTAAGGGATTGTAGGGGGATTTTTTCTTTTATGGTACATCATATCACTCAGACTTTTATGACATAATAATAATAATTACATATCCCTGAGATTATGTGGTTTTAAGGGTCAGTCACCAACATGAAAAAAAAAAACAAAAACAAAAACATCTTCCCACTTTGCTGTAGTTCTCTCTGGTTGTGTTTTTGATTTTTCCTGCTTTGACTTTTTGGATGTTGCTCCCTCAGATTTCTGCCTCAACCCCAAAACAGACTTAATTAATTTCAGCTGCTTTTGTATTGTATAAAACTGTAGAACTGCCAGGCCAAAAACAAACCAAAAAATCCCTTCTGGTTGACTTGATTTAAAACAAGATAAAACAAGATGGTAGTTTCATGTTATAACAAGAATCTTTTTGCATGAAAATTTCTTGTAAAAACAGGGAGAAATATCTTGTTATAACAAGAAACTTTTCATGTCATTACCTGATACTGATCTTTTTTTCTTCTTTTGGCCTGGCAGTTTCACACTTTCATAGTTTTGGGGGCGGTGTCAGAAATCTCAGAGACAGACTTCTAACATAAACCTGGAAAAATTAAAGCAAAACCTCACCAACTAGAGCTAGGTGAAAAATTATTGTGTGTTGTTTTTTTTTTTGTTGATTAAGTGAATAATTGACCCTTAAACCTCAAAAGTCTGTGTGATGAATGATGCATAATGAAATGGAGATAATCTCCAAACACCCGTCTTAGTTGCTCTGGAAAAACCTGATGTTAGAAACCGAGTGTAATATAATTCAACTTTGGGACCACAGGTGGCTCCAAAACATCACATCTGCATTGTAAAATGATTCAAAGAACACATAAAAGGCTCCAACGTGTCAGTATAGTCCATATAAAATGTGGCTGACATCGCCTGAATAATACTTTTTTTCATAAACTACAGTGGACAAGGGAATGAGTTAATAAAAATCATGTCCAAAAAAAAAAAAAAAAAAAAGTCAAGAATTCATTCAAAGTTTAGAAAACGATAGGGTTTGTTTTCACCCCCCCCACCCAAAGGAAAAAAAGACAATGAATACATGAAAAACAACAAAAACCCAAAACATTCACATCATAACTACAAACGTACATGAAAATGTATAAAAATCATAAAATGAAAAGAGGCTAACGAAAAGAGGATCACTGCATTGGACTGGTGGTGTTGTTAAGGCTGCACACAGAGACGTGGATGGAAGCAGGAGAGACGAGAGCTGCAACATTCTCAACATGTCTCCGTCTCTCACTCCGACCATCACCAATGCCAAGAGAAAAATCCACCCTGCATGCCTCACCTTCAAACTACGTCCACTTTGACTGAATGAAGGGCGGTGGGGGGTGGGGACCTTGAGGGGAATAAAGTGGAAAAGAAAAACACTTTTCTACAGAGGACCTACAACGTCCTGGAACCTACGTCTACTAATACTACAAGTACATCAGCATGGTCACTGAGGAACTCCTGAATGCAATACATAACACTCACTTTACCCTGTTTAGATTCAGGCTGGCAAGGACCTGAGAGAGAGGAACACACTGGGTGGGCAGTGGCCGAGGTCAAGGCTCAAGGTGTCCGAACCTCACCGTGGTGTGCAAAAAAGAGAGTCGTTGCAAGAACTGCATTTTGTCTGCATTTCAAATTGTTCGTACATCATGACGCGGCGAGAAAACTTGAGAAATCCAAAGAAGACACTTCAAGCGGTCCGAAATGATCATCTCATACTTCAAAAATAAAGACCATTTTCTATGGCTTTCTTTAAAACAATGTGCATATCTGTCACAGAGGAGACGCAAGCCGGAGGTAAGTCACCTAAATTCTCTAAAGCTAGCCTGGATCCATCGAGACCTGAGTGGATCAATCGCACTGAATTCAGCCCTTAAAGTGAACAACTGCCAACTTTCTATAAGCCAGTCCAATACAGAGATTTCATTGGTTGGTATTTTGGCCAGCCTTACCCAGTCAGACCCTGAAGACCAGACCTGAACCAAGTCTCAGGTCCACACCTTCTAGTGCCCCTTGGATCAGGGACAGGTCTGACTTGAACTGTGACTGGTCTTGGGTCTGTGCAAAATTTTGATTGGACCTGACAAGACCTGAAAACAGTCCCAACCAATGACCAATGGACTTTAAATCTGGAGTTTTCCTTATCAGTTTGAAGTTGGATTAGCTACCAGAACCTAGCACTCTACACCAGCTTCACATGAACTGGAGGCAGCAAACACTGATACGCCTTTTCCACCAAATTACCTTTGGTTCTTGAACCAGTTTTGTTAGGGTGTCTTGAAACCTTGGTGTTATGCACCGAACTTGCCTACATTTACACCAGTTTTGAATGGAACCACTGTGTTCAAGGATGTGTCATTGACGAAAAGGTGATACACAATGCACAATGGAAAGTAAGAGTAACAAACTTGCAGATTGCATTAAATACCTGCCAACATATCATTTTTACCCAAAAAATAAGAATGAACCAACTACCCAGCCAACATTTGTATATGGGGCCAATGTGGCAAGTAAATGGGCTTAAAAATGTGTCCTGCATGGGACTAAACACGGGTTCCATACTGGCTCCACGCCATTTGCCCACATGAGTGGGTTTACCCAAGTGAGCCCCACATGGGATTTGCTAGGTACCTGGGTACCAAGTGGCTTTGAGCTGAAAATGGGCATCTTATCTCGCCTAAACCCAATAATTGACCCCTGTGCATAGTGTCAATATGGACCCCATGCAAAATCCCATACAGGTTTTTTCCATTTTCCATTTTCAAGCCCCTTTAATACCCACATGGCACCCACATATCAGTGGTGGCTTTTTCTGACGACTTCTCACTTGACTTGTCCTCTTCCACCCTTTCCAACCTATAGAAAAACTCACCCACTTCAGGTCAAGTAAAATCTGCTGTTTTTTGGTTTCAGCTGAGAACCAACTTTTCCGGCTCTGAACCAATTGCTGTGAACGGTTCAAAATTAGGTGCAGGAACCAGAATGGAACCAGTTCCATGTTGTTGGGAAAGGGGTGTTAGTGTTAAGCACCCTGTCAACCCAGGTTTATTCGATTTCTGTTCTGACTTGGATCCAGTTGTTGTTAGTTCCACTTTGGTTCTAGTAGGTCAGGTATACATTTTTTGGCGCATGTGGATGTCTCACTGTTCAACTTCAAGTGTTGTCTGTCTGGTTTTTGGTTTTATGGTGAATAAATTGAAGAACGCAAGATTTCACGGACTAACCACACACAGGCAGTACCCTGTGTGTTGACAGCAGGCTACGATGCATCAACTTCCTGGCACTGAAGGCAGCAGAGCCCAAAAAATGAGCCATCTGACATGAAGCAGAGGGAAAAACAAAGACTGGCAATCACGTCTGTTCTATGCATATACTGTACGTGTGCACAAGAGTGTGTGCATGTTTAGCAGCATTTAGAATGAAATCCGGCAACATACTCATCCGTCCAACAGGGGGTTATCCTCTCTGACAGAGATTGATTCATTTCTTATCCTGATCCTTCGTGGATAAGAAACCTTTTTTTTTTTTTTGTGGAGCTATCAGCTCCATACCCATCAATGGGTGTTTGAAAAAAGCATTGCATAACACTTTGGTCGAAAAACAATAAAACTAAAACAGCAAAGCTAGCTATCCTCCCCTTCCCCTGCAATAAAGCCTTACATCCCCAGTCTATGATTGTAAAAAATACCCGTATGCTCCTTTTTTTATGAAGATCCCACAGATCCAACAACTGTCACCTTAACCCATGGAATGTTAAATTGATAAGACCGCCTCCCATTAGCAGGATGTCTGAGAGTCCATGCAGATAAAGTAGCTCAGTTTCGCTAATTACTTTTGCATTTTCAGTGTAACAAAACACTGTTTTTCAATCTTTGATTTATGCAGCTCCTTTGAACATTCAGTCTGTGATTGAGGTGCCAAAGCATCCACAGGGATTTAGATTTAGACTGGGCAACTCTTCATTTAACAGAAAGAAAAGGTACCTGAAAACAGCAACAACATTTTCCTGAGGTAGTCTCAAAACACTCGTCACATGTGTCTATCCGCCCCCGTCTGAATAAAATAAACTCTTTTAAAGTCTAGCTCTAACGATAGCAACACTGACACATTGAGCAAACTGGATACACACTTGTAAACTCCAAAGACCAATGCATCTACGAGCATTTGTTTTGTACAGAAGCATGTGCACAGTGTAAATCAGCATACATTCAGCTCTGTCGTGTAATAAATATATAAAGAAAAAAGTTACAAAAAACAAACTAGCTGCTTGTCACATTCACAAGAGGGGAGACCAGTCCCTCAACTCGGGGGGTCGGGGGGGTCTAGTTTCCGGAGGAGGTGGTCACGCAGGGCGACAGGCCGGTCCTGTAGCTGGTCAGGCTGGATTTGCAGGAGTGCAAGACTGCTTTGAACAAGAGGGGGAGCTGCTCCAGAGGGACATTCACCAGCTTCCCTGGAAACAATTACGGGTTAGCTCAACTTTGGTCAATATAAGCTAAGCTTACCTTAGCTTAGCTTCTCTTAAATAGTTACTTAACACCAAACCAGTTTCTTCAGTTGAAAAGCAACACGTGTCTGTTGTAGTGTTCTTCATTGATTCAGACCCAACTCTTGACATTTGAGTGCAAAGTATGAAAATCCTACATATTGTGTATAAATATCCATAATGACTGCCCTCTAAAGGTTAAATCTTACTATTGCAAGTGGATTTTGCTACTTAGGGAGGTGCTATGGATCAAGATGAGGCATGATTTGGTGACTGGGTTTCTCAATTTTTCAAAGTTTTAAAAGTTTTAAAACCTAATTTTTATATAGATCTTATTTTATTTTTTTAAAAACTCAAATTTGTCTGGGTGGTTCATGACACAATATTCTGTTGTGTCTCATTGCACATATTGATTTTTGCTTCACCCAGGCTTTAAAATCCATTCAGGACATAGAGGGATAATGTTGGAGTGTGTTGAGTTTCACAGACAATAATATGAAGAAATTAAAATCTGTTAGGTTGTCCTTCAAAGTGGTGAGTTCACTGTTGTTGCACCAATGGAACCAGTGCTGTGGAAATTCTATATTTAAGTTATTACAGTTTTTCTCAGATACTTTGCTACATTTCTTAGAAATTAAATTCAGAAAACAACTTGTTCAGCTTCTACATCATCTAGTGACTTGTACATATCATAAAAGCAATTTATCTTTTTTTAAACAAATTGTAAAAACACAGGCATATTTATTTAAATGATTAAGTACAATGACCTGCTGTTTCCTACATTATTACTTGCTTATGTCATGTTGATTAAAATGTTTTACACATGACCCCAATAATATCATCTTCATCAGCTACTAACCCATACTTCACTTAAGGACATTTCTTTTTAGCTGCACATTCCGTTTGTCTGGTTCAACTATTCTAACTATTATTTTAATTTATTTTATTGGTTTTAACTCAGGTGTGCTGTTACTTTCACTGGTTTGTTAATTTATCTATTATCTTTTTTGTTTTTTTCTCGTGTAATCATTTTTTTATCAATGTATTTATCTTATTTCACTATGTTTTAGTTCAGAAAGTCAGCTTTTTAAATAATATGTATTATCCTCTATTAATGGTCTACTTCTAGTATTATCATTTTATTTAATGTCAACACATTTCTAATCAGTTCTGACATGTGTCTTTGTATCTTTTATTGGTTTACTCTTTATTTAATTAGTATTTCATAAGATTTTATCTTTAGTTTTAATGGTTCGATTCACTTTTATGGTCATTTGCTGCCTTTTTTATGCCTGCAACTTCTACCTTGCACTTTGTGCAGCACATTGTGCATCCACCTGGAATAAAATGTGCTATATAAATGAGGTTTTGCTTTCTTGCTCTGTTAAGTCTGTCTTACCCCAACAAAACGTCTAGGCATTAGTTCATTGCATAATTCGTCACCGGCAAAACGCCTGAACCAGTTGTCATAATCTGTATAGCATATTTTCTACACGCATCTATGAGACGACTTCTTTTTTTTTTAAAAAGTGTCCTGAGATGTTGAATTGCTCTCAGGAGAAAGCTGATTTTTACTAATGATGGGGCATGTGTGAGGCATTGGATCAATCAATGATCAATAGTTATGTTGGTAAAAAGCTTTTAACTAAAATATCAGATTTATTCTGTTGCTTTCCTTCTACTTGCCATGCAGGAATGCCTTCTTTTGACGTTTTTCAACTTTTTACATCCAAATAGCAAGATTTCTCAATTGCCAAGACACACTTAAAAAAACTTAGATCCCACTGACCTTCATCATCATCTTCTTAGCACAGCAGAAGTCTTATCTGTGTTTGTATGTTTTTTGAAAAAAATTACCACCGATTTCATAGAAAGAACCAAAATTCTATTGGATTAACGGTGTTAAACAAAATGAAAACATCTATTTACAGTTGAATGAATCACTATAGCATCTGTGTGAAATTCCTTTGCACAATTCTTTAATCTGTCCTTATACACCTACAAAAGAGGTGTTGCTATTTGCAAGCATGGATCAAAGAGGCCCGAAGCCCGTACAGACGCATAAAAAGTGTAAAACTAAAAAAAAGAATGAAGAAAACTTTCTGTGTAAATGTCTGTCTTTTTAACACCTTTTCAATGGGGCATCTAAAAAAATATAAAAAGTACAGGTGCAGAGTACAGCAGGTTTGTTATATCTAGAAAAATCATCTTCAGAAAACAGAATACAGCTCATGCTGTGACTCAGGCTTCCTGCCTTTTCTGGCATGTGCTATAACTTTGAAAGTATTGATAAATGGCACAGGCAGCACAAATTTAGGTTGAACCTTGAACGTACATTTTTACCAGGTAACAACTAATCTGCAACCCATTAGCAGATATTTGAAAAGTAACCTTCCCAACGCAGCAGGTAATCCATTATGTTCTTTGTACAAATTGTTTTGAGTAATTCACTTACTGTTTAAGTAAAAACAGTAAGTAAATTCACTCAATGTTTAAGCGGATTTGAGAAATGAACCAACGCAACTAAGAAGAAACTGTGAGATAACAGGTAAACCTTGTTAAATTTCCCTTTGCATTAACGGCAAAAATCATCAGCAGCAAATAAAATTGAAACAAATCAGAAAATAGAGAAGCTTCTTCCTGAATTATGTTAATGCATACTTCCAAAACAAATCAAAGTTCACAGTTAAGTTCACAGGTAAATTTTGAATATGTATGTATATATATATATATTAGTTGCCTCTTGCTGTGAGGCAACGAACTACTACACCACGCTGTCGCCAAGATGGGTGGCAAAATATTAATACAAATACTTTCAATGCAACCCAGTATATTAACATCATTCCAGATCAGTACTAACACAGCAGATTATTTTACTATGATTAAAATCATAAAGATTGTGTAGAGATGGAGGGATATTGGGAAGGTATTCAATACCTTCTTTATGCCATCTACATCCACTCTGGAGTTTTACATTTTGTGGGGCCCTACCGTTTATATTGATTGCCACTGTTTTATCCAAATTTATCTTGTACCTCCAATAAGCTTTGAGTGTGGTATTGCAGAGTTCATTACACCATACAACAGACAAATGTTGAATATCAAAAACAAAACTAATGACCCTTGTACTGTACATTGCTCAGAGGCCTTACCTGCAATGCAACGGATCTCCGGGAGACACATCATGATCTCAGGGAAGCGTTTGGGCTGGTGCGGGTACTTATACTCAGTGTAGTCCTGACACACATACCAGTAGCGCTTGTTGAGCTGCTCGAGCTGGGAGATGTTGGACAGTCCTCTGATATCTGCAGGGATACAAATGAATGGAGAGAGTCATGTGGGTGATACTGTAAGAGTTAAAAAAAAGGCTTGAGGTCGGTGAGAGCAGAGCTTGCTTTGTTACCTTGGTTGAGGAAGTTGATGGCTTTCATACAGGCGTACTCCTCATTACTGATCTTCAACTGATGGAACTTGCGAAACAGATATATCAACCTCTCCATCACCTCCATGCCATCCTCGCTGAAGCTGTGGAAACAGACACAAAAGTTTAAAAAAAGACCTTGTTTTTCTGTAAGTCTAATGTACACTCCATTTAAGTTGGTGCACGTTACAAAGAAATAAAAATATAATTTTTTAAATTCTTTATAGCATTTATTTGTACTTTTACTTTCAATGCTTGAGTAAATTTAATTTGATAAAATTACTCTGGATAATTATATACAGTTAGCATCAGATACTTTTAGATTTTTACTCAAGTAATATTCTAATAAGTAACTTTAACTTCTACCAAAGGGATTTTATGGAAAGATATCTGTACTTTTACTCAAGTATAGGTTTCGGGTACTGCATCTATATTTGTATAATACAACACCAATTCCAAAAAAGTTCGGACAGAAGCCAGCAATTCAAGTTTAGAATCCTCCATGCAAAGTGAAAGCCATACATAAACAACATCCAGACTTCTCCGGTTACGAGCTCATCTGAGATGGCACAAAGTGGAAAAGTGTGATGTGGTCTGACGAGTCCACATTTTGCATTGTTTTTAGAAATCATGGATGTTGTGTCCTCTAGTCTAAAGAGAAAAAGGACCATCCAGAGTGTCACCAGCTCAAAGTTTGAAAGCCAGCGTCTGTGATGGTATAGGGGTGATGTTAGTGCAAATGGCATCATGTGAAGGCACCATGAATGCTGAAAGGTACATTCAGGTTTTGGAGCAACATATGCTGCCATCCAGATGTCCCATTTTTCTGGGACGTCCCTGCTTATTCAAGCGAGACTATGAGGCACATTTTGCATGTGTTCCACCAGCG
Organism: Plectropomus leopardus; assembly: GCF_008729295.1. Classification (NCBI taxonomy): domain Eukaryota; kingdom Metazoa; phylum Chordata; class Actinopteri; order Perciformes; family Serranidae; genus Plectropomus; species Plectropomus leopardus. The sequence continues at coordinate 2,106,715 of NC_056468.1, forward strand.
TGACTTCGAATTAAAAGAGTGCAGCTACTAAACTGACCTGCTGCAGTCCAGACCTGTCTAACATTAAAAATGTGTAGTTCATTATGAAGCGTAAAATATAAAAATGGAGAACATGGACTGTTGGGAAACTTAAGTTGCAGAAGAATTTCTCTTTCAAAACAAGAATAACTTCATCGGTTAAAAATGCTCCTGCTCTAACTCTTATGAAACATGTTGCAGGCACCAAATTCAGAGTGAGTGTATATTAACAAAAAAAACCAAACAAATATGGTTATCAGTTTCAACATCAAATATCTTGTCTTTGTGTTGTATTCAATTGAATATAGGTCAGAAAGGATTGACAAATCATTGCGTTCTGTTATTTACATTTTAAACTGTTTTGGAATTAGGGTTACAAATAATTGCAGCTATTATTCAAACAACACAGAAGGTAAGTTTGCTGTCCACATGTTCACATTAAAATCCTCTGTCAAAAAAATATAAAATCCCTCAAGCCACTTTATCTTAAGCTTCTATGCTTCAATGAACAAGGCAAAAATGAGGGAGGGAATATGTCAGATCTACTGTGAGTGCTTAAACTAATCCCACAGCTTTATAAAGTAGTTAGAAAGACTCACAAAGTTTAATTCCACCCATCAGAGCTCAATCCCCGGTCTCTCTGGCTCTCACAGTCCCAATATCTCTACAAACTTTAGAGCCATCACTGGAAATCACACCTTCACTCCTAAACTGCAGGCAAATTGAGCGCAGCAGCAGAGCAGCACCGTATATTAGGAGAATGTGTGTCAGGAGGTCAGATAATTCCACTCTGATTTACACACATCCAAACCCCCACACATCCTGTTCTTCCTAGTGTGGGACATGCATGTATTTCACATGTCAGACGGTGCTAGCCACAGCGCTGTCCTGAGGAGTCCTCCCGTTAACGGACCACTTCACTGGCCCTCATCCAACAACAATAGTGAACTCTGCTGCCATACAGAGAAATATCAAACATCGGGAGATACTGAGCTCACAGGGTAAAATGTCTCGCCTTTATGGAGGATTGTTGTTACAGAGGGGAACATTTAATTCCTGATATCTACCTTTCTTCTGAGTGAAATATTGAACAGCCTCTATATTCAGAGAGGTAGGAGGCAACACTAGGTCAGATATTACCACTATATAAATGAGGGTAATTTCTTCAGTCATTCTTCTAGTCAACGCAGATGTCAACTATCTGACTAGGCTGACTTTCCATTAACCCTAAAACTGTGCAGATTGACATGAATATAACATTTAATATATAACTTAAATGTAACATTTTTGAAAATATCGTAAGTTTTGCGCAAATCTGTAATAGAAACCCGCCTACTGTTTTACTCATGTCTGGTAGATCATAGCCTTTTTTTCATTCATGTGCTGGCTTCACTCATTTCGACTCGGAGCCGGCGTGTCAGCCCAGCAGCAGAGACATGTATGCTGCCCTGCTCCACCCCTACTGTGCGTGTGTTGTATCTTTCTTTGCCAACTCACCCTTGCAGCTCATCGTCAGACGGCGTGTACTTAGCGGTGACGTCAGCCAGGTCTCCGAAGATCTGGGCGCTGTAGATGGTGAGACAGGAGAGCAATATGAGCTCCTGCCAGGTGGAGCTGAGCAGGCAGGTGTAGTCCTCTATGGAGAGCTCGCAGAAGAACGGTAGCTTCTTGATCCAGGAGATCTGGCGAAAGAGCAGCTCGTCTGCCAGACGACACAGCAGGGCAAACAGCTCCACCTGAGTCACTTTGTACCTGGGACACACCAAACACATCAGGTTTAGAAGAACAGAATAAAGGAGCAAGGTACTGACTTGTTGCATGCACAGTTGACCAGATAAGGTAAAAATAAACTGTGGAAGGCAATGCATGTTATTAGCAAAGAGGTGGGTACTTAATCAATCTTAAAAATCACTGCATTTGTCTTCAATGGGCTCGGGCCACAATTCTACTTCTAGAAGGTGTTTTATCAGTTCTATAAGTGAATATGTTGAAAAGGCAATAATGATACAAAATAATCCTGGAAAAAAAACACACAGCAACACAAACCATTTTTAATAAGCATATCCCGTTGGATTTCAAAGTCATATATTTAGGCTCTACCCCCCAAAGCAAAAGGTATTAGCAAATACTTAATGAGTATATTGCTGGCAGCAGGGAAAAAGGCTCTAAACAGAGGATGGATGATACATGTTGGTCCTCAGATAAATAACTAGACAGATGATGATAGAATGGAGATTTACATGATGAAAAAAGTTTACTTTGTCTTTGCACCTAAGGATGGACATTTTTATACAACTTTGGGAAAAACAGGTGCAATGTGTCACAACTCTGAGATCTGACTTTGTTATGATAATTACTCGAAGAAACCTCCTCAACCTTTTATTAACCCTTTGAAACTTGAGGAAATTAGTGGGAAGAAGGCAATTAGCAAAGAAGGAAGAAACAACCCAAAACTGGCAAGAAATTAATTAAAAAAGGACAAGAAAATTACTTGAAAATTAGTGGGAAAACACACGCACACACACAATAACACATTAAAGAAAGTTAAAAGAAAAACACTGAAATGATGCAGAAAAAACTACAATAATATTTGTACCACAATTTAAATATGTAATTATGACAATAGGGAATGCAATTTTTCCCTAGCTTCTTAAAAATGAAATATTGTGGGGGGCATCTGAAAGCAGCACAAGGAAAATGGTGTTGCTCCAGGTTTCAAAGGGTTAAGTGAATTTGACTTTTCTCTCTATTCTATTCTCTTCTGTGTGCAGATATCTCACGTGTGCAATTTTGTAAAGCCAGACTGCAACAAGCATTTTATTCTATTTTACTTTCATTTTTATCTCTACATCTCTGGATGCGTATAATTTTCCATTCCCAAAAAATGGAAAGAAATAAGACTTAACATCAATCTACACGAAAAAAGGCTGAGAGGTTTTGACTATCATACAAGCTTCTTTCTAACAACTTATTTTTTTCTTCTTTTTTTAATTCTTTGCCCTAAAAATGTTTTTTTCTCTCCCATAGTCTGCATTTTCATTTTTATTAACTATGAAATGTGACAACTTTGCACTACAAAAAATATTATTAAATAAAAAAAGAAAGAAAAGGCAACAATTAATATTGATCAGGTTAATTTGAAGAAAAGCATTTGGCTCCATTGATTATAGAGTTTATTTCTGGCTGTGACGCGAATTAAAATACTGTAGAGTTTTCCTTCTATGTAACAGGTTCAAGGAGGTTTTAAAAAAAAACATCATCATTGCATCATATTGTGTCATATCACTGGGGTACAACACATGCGCTGCAAAATCTGATTTGCACTTTCCAAAATCATAGAGCATTATGAGGATTAATTACTTCCACTGAGGAATATATTTTCATGCGAGCAGTCAGCCTCGCATGAAAATATATGTAGAAAAATAGTGGTGAGAATAAAAATATTGCAATTAATGAAAAGATTCTCAATAAAAGAGCATAAAAATCTTTCTATATGATAAAACTGTACCACCATCCATCTGAGTGTTTCCAAAAACGTTTGCCCAATGTGCCCAAGGAGGCTAAAAATAGCACACCTGGTGAGCACCTGAGTGGACAACCCATCTGCTCTGACCCTCTAACACTGTACGTTCAGATACATTGGGCATTTTGAGTATCCCATAGCCCCAATGAGGTCAAAGACCATGTCCCAACCTCCTTTCAGTAGCCTTGGACAGGACAGAGAGGAGGTTATGTTACCAACAACCTTTTATAATGTTGGTTTGTACCACCATGTGGCTCTTATTTTCTGCCCTGCCTCATAAATGAATTGACTGCATGTTAGACACACATATGGAAAACCTTTCTGACACTTATTCCAAAATTTAACATGTTGCCTTTTCTGCTCAGCTTCTACCTTGATTTTTTAAAACTAATTTAGCAGAAATTTTCTGAGTAATAAATAAATAGAAGAATATTGCTCAGAAGAATATTTGTAATAAGCAGACCAGATTTTATTGCAAAGGAACTCTCAAGCAGCTCACAATTTTTAAAAGAAAGCAATCCAGTTTGCTCAGGTTTCAAACATGGTTAGAAGGCAATCAGCAGCTTAAAAATTGGGAAAAAAAACTTGGCGAGATGTCCAGAAAATCTGGTCTGCTTATAACAAACATTCTTCTGTGCAATATTCTTATATATTAGATAGATATATAGATATAGATATATATTAGGGCCGGGACTCGATTAAAAAAATTAATCGCATATGTCTACGCTACCATCCGCCCGCTTTTTAAAACAAAATTTCCCATCCATGGGGCCAACCAAAGCGGTCTCATCTGCTTCTTCGTTCATTGTTGTTGTCTGTAGCATGGATGGTCTGAAGTCATGAACGGTAGGTGGTGCGCTAGTATAATCGGTCCCCTGGAAACTCATCATGTGAGAAAGGTTCCGTGGTGCAAAAATTGGTGTGATTAAAATGCGTTAATTTTTTTAACGCATTAATTTTTTTGTAATTAATTAATCGTGATTAACGCGTTAAGTCCCGGCCCTAATATATATATATATATATATTCATTTTTTGGGGGTTATTTTCACTTTTCTTTTATTGTTTGCTTATTTTTAGGTAATTTGTTTTTTAATAGTCCCCTCACCCTTTTAAAAATTAATTTTTAGGTAATTTTCTTGTCACCTTTTACAAATTTTTGAAATTCTTGGGATATTTTTTATATGTCCTTTTTCCGACTTTTTCAAAAGAAATCAAACCAATTTTTTCAGGTTTCAAAAGGGTTAAATAGCTTGTGAAAAGTGCCTGAATCCAGCACAGGAAAAGTGATCCAGGTTTTAAAGGATTAAATCATTAATCACATGTGGAAAGGAACCTAAAGCTAAAGTGTATGTGTTGACTCACCCGTCTTCTATGAGCATTGGTGTTGCCAGGGGGGCCAGGTCCTCAGCTGCCACCAGCTGCAGCACCAGTGGGTGGGACTGTGGGTAGAGGCTGCGCGGCTGGGGTGCCAGCAGGCCGGACTGGGCAGCGTAGCTGAACAGGTGAGGCAGGAGCTGGTAGTGTGTGGACATGGAGGTGTTGATATACTGGTCCCTGAGAGCTGCTGTGTAGCCGTTCATCTCCACAGAGCGGCTGGAAGCACACAGAGGTCTGTTACAGGTCTAACATGAGAAAACAGCTTAAAGAGATATTTCGTCAATTTTCAACCAGCTATCAAAACAATGTGGGTAGCATGTGTAGATAAACTATAGTGAACTTTCCTCCATCTAACCAGTGCCTTCACAAAGCATAAAAACAGAAAAACTTTTGCCTTGGTAATGTATATTACTACTGTAATACTGTACTGTATATTTTTGTTGGAATTTCCAGCTCAACTCCTAAAATAAGTCTAAAACACACTGTGGAAACAAAATTAGTATTCCTGTTTGTTACATTCAGACTGTTAAGTGAAACAAATGCACCACTGAAATCCTTTCAATCTGACATTTTTGATCAAAACATAAAAGATGCATTGTATTATTTCTGGGTATCATTCTGGGCTTTTGCCTTGGAATTCGTCATCTTTACTACGTTCTACCTGATGATGTCATTTTTATTTTTATTTTTTAATTTTTTACCATATTTGGCATATAGAAAAAACATGCTATTTCTAGCAGGTGCACTGTCATACATTATAATGTATAAAAATCAATGCTGTTGCTAATTATTGACATATCCTAGGTTGTAATAATAAAAAAAATCTACCTAGCATGTAATATATTTAAAATAAATCATTTTTTGTGGGATTTTTTTCACCTGAAAACATTGTGGTATTATGACAAAAACCTGGCATTGTAAGGGTTAAAATTCTAAAAAAATATTTGGTATTTATGATTAGGAATGGTACTGGTTAAAAATGAATTCAATAAATGTAGAAAATAATATTAATGTATTATATTTCTTAAAGCTTGATTTTTGAAAAGCACATTTTGTGCGCAGTGTGTGAAAAGTTAAAGCCAGCCCTAAGGGTTACATCTCTCTAACAGACATACAGACTGGCCTTTTAAATGTCTTAACCTTTAACCTTTTGATTGAGCTCATTTTTTTAGAAACTTTTTAGAATCTTCTAGACAAATCTTTGCAGATCATGTTGTACCAGCATACCAAAACCTCCACTGCACAGGCATCCTTTTATTGTTGTTCATTTCTGCTCAGATTTGCTGGATAAAACAAGTATTCCTGTGAATAGCTATCAGGCTGTGGAGATGAACCTTAAGTCTATACAAAATGAGACTAAAATAAATACTGTCATACAAGTAGCTCGACAATGTTTGTCCTTGAGGAGAGCAGATAGACAATGTGCTCTTCTCCATAGCGAGAACAGCAGATAGTGCAGTGAGTTCTTTGTGTTTGCTATCATCACTGAGCCTGAGGAGCTACATATTCAGGCATTCTTCGGCTGATGAATACCTTAACTAAAGTCTGGGTGAGCTGGGAACAAGGTGTTAGACTGTCAGGGCCGGCTCATTATCTCAATGATGGGGCGAGTGCTGGCGCTACACGGCTGAGTGGATGAGATGAACAACTCACTTGGATGACAGAGTGGAGGCGGGTGACGGCTGGTTGCCCTCCGAGGCTCCGTTGCTTGGAGAGCTGTGGTCGCTGTCGCCGTTGTTGCCCCAGGTGTGCTCTGGGGCGTCCTCCTTGAACTCCTGCCCCGACATGATCCGCTCTATCTCCTCCTCTGTGATCTAAAACACACAGAAAATGAGGGTGTTGGTTATTTTTTTTTTTTTGGAGGGGGGGTGCTTACAGCACATCCTCATATGACTGAAAGCTCTGTGTGTCTCTGTTCAAATGATTAGAATTGACTAGCAACACGCTGCTTTTCACTAAAGCGTTGAGGAGCAAGGACGCAATCACACAGTGAACCAGAGAGTGAGAGAAAATAGAAAGGAGGCAAACAGGTGTGTGTGTGTGTGTGTGTGTGTGTGTGTGTGTGTGTGTGTGTATTTGCAGGGCTGATGTACACAGGGCTTAAATAATACACTCCTTGCTGGTCTGTGAAGGGAAAAAACACAGACAAAAGCCATTTTGAAAGGCATTAGCATGCCTGAAAATGTGGTGTCTTGTATCTGTGGCTGGGGTCAATTCACTTTCATTTCTATCGATTCAGCTCACACTGAAACGGCAATTCATTCCATATTAACGACAGAGAGGTCCTCCTTTCATTAGGCCTTAGAAAAAAAGCTGTCTTTTAATGGAAGCGGGCATTTCTGTTTTGTTTTTTTTCTGACTCGCTGAATCGAGCTGGAATGAATTGACCACGTCCCTCCCCTGAATGGTGGCTCAGCGGTACCTCGCCTCGTGTCACACATTTCCCTGGCCATTTGTTCCCTCGCCGGTGTTAATAATGAAGCCGGCACTGAATAAGGGAATAATCAGCAGCTACATGATTATACTGATGATACAACAAGGTCAGGGCTCACTCTCATTGCATGCTTCACATGGATCCCGAAACATTAGCATTACAGCTCTCCAGCTCAATGTTATTTAAGTGAATTGTTTGTGCGCTGAAAGGCTTCACAGCAAGCGAGCCAGTTCTGGGTCTGAGCCACAGGCATATGTATAGTGACTCTGAGGTGGGCGAGGGTCAGCCAGAGTCACAAAAACAACATTTGTGGTGAGTATTCAACAGTTCAACATGGAGTCAGTGATTTACCTGAACAGGCCCGATGCTTTTGTTCCTCCCTCCTGGCATGCCATCCTCCCTGATTGCTGCAGGACAAAAAGACAGAACAATTTAAATCTCCATGGAACATAAACACAGCATGAGTCAGGATTAGTATCAGAGCTCTACCTAGTGGCTGAAACTCATCCCACACTGCTTTGCTACATATCATTGATTTATATGTGGTGATGTTTGGTTGGAATAAAGCTTCTCCTGTTGCTGCTGACAGACTGAGATGTTTCTTCTGTCCTCTGTGATTTTATCCACAGAATTTATCCACTTCACCTGTCGGGACTTGCTTGCTTTAATTACAGTATTTGGAGAATAAATCATGTAAAATGAGGCCATCAGGCTGACAGAGCACTGAAGGTTTTTTTTTATTTACAATAATCATCCACTAGGAGGCAGCCTTGTACTTAACTCGTCCCGGCTGAATCGACTCTTCCAATCACTGAAGGACAGAAAATCCTCAGGTCAGGATGCAGGTGGCTTTCCTCCAGGGAGTTAGCAACAGATATATAATCCTCTGAGCATGTGACATGTTCGAGGTTTTCATAACTAAACCAGTTAGTGATTTAGGTCAGTTTGAGTTTAGGGCTTACCACAAAAAATGATGTAAATGATGACTCATGTATCATGTTTTTTCTAAAACATAATACATGATACATAAAACTACAATATTTGCATGTAGTACTATATTTGCTATCATAAACTACATTTAGTGTGTCTACAAGGTACAAAGTAAATAAAATCTGTCCTTGATCCTGCTACATCTTAAGGATTTGAGATTGAGTTGTTACGTCTATTACTATTGTTAAGTGATTTTTTCCTCCGAAAAAAAATTTCGCAATGGAACATGTCTCCTGATTATAGACTGTTTTCAGTTTTAACCCTCTGAGCCCTGGACTGACATCAGATTTCTTGTGCTGTATTTGGACTCCTTTCACAAGCTATTTGTTGACCCTTTGATTTCTTTGCAAGTCATGAGGGAAAAGGCAATGGCCAACAGAAATTAGTAAAACGGTCACAAGAAAATTACTTAAAAAATAGTTTAAAAAACAAGATGAGATGATTATTAGAAAATTAAACAAAATATGGGAAAAATGTCCAGAAGCCTTTATTTATAATAATTTTATATTTAAAATTATGTTACTGAAAAATATAATAAAATACATTTAATTCTTTTAATTCTTAATTTAATTTTCAGGTTATTTTCTTATAACTTTTTTACTATTTTTCTTTTGCTAATTTTTGGGCCATATCTTGGTAAGATGCTCATTGCCTTCTTCCTGTGTTTTTTCAATGAAGTCAAACCATTTTGCTCAAAGGGTTCATAGATCTCATGTTGTTTCATTTTGTACTTGAAGTTATCATTACCACTATAATTTTTCGGCTTTTTAAATTTGCTTTCAATGATCATTCCTCATTCTCTGCTCAGGATGCCATTAGCTCTGGATCTTTACATAGCAAATATGCATGGATGATATTGGATATTCTGACGATATCCAATATAACAATATATGGCAACTCAATCGGCTGATAACTGATACCGATATCGATTTATCCCCTTTTTTCCCCCACCTAATCTTAGTGATTATCAAGTCTCTTCTGTAGTGGAATTAACATCATATTCTGCATACTAATGGAGATGGAGACATGAAATACAATCCTGTTCACTATATGTAATATTCACTCAGTGTGCAAAATAATAAACATACTTCAACTTAAAGCTGATGTTTTGTACATGTTCACTTAGTCAATTAAAAAACCACCAGGGGCTGTGACACTCCAGCCAAAAAACTATATCTGGGTCAATTTAAGTGTGTAAGAAATATCAACCATCTTTGGTTTGTAGGAAGACATCCATCTCACAATAAGCTGTTCAGCTGTGCCCTCACCATACAGATGATCAGTCTGATCTGGTTCTACAAAAACTGGACTGCATATTGGTTCCAATTATCTGTTGGTCTCATTAACCTCCAATAATTGGTATCAGCCCTGAAAAACCATTATCGGTTGACCCCTATTAAAAACAATGTTTCCTCCATCAGATATGATGGCAGCAACAGAACTTTTCTACATATATAGAAACACATAAACATCATCTGACAATAAATACCTGAAAGTTCGTCAAATGGTCACAAGACATATGATGTTATTGATGATAAATGATGATACATATGTTTTGACTTGCAGGGTACGTAAGGTTACATGTGGCTATATTTAATGTTTATTGTGATTTAATGAAAAAAATGTTTAACTCTATTGTCTGGCTTATGACGCAAAAAAGTTGATCATCAGTCTCAGCAGTCTTCTGATTGGATGACTAAGAAATTAAGGCAGTCTCTGTGTATATATGCAGAAAAGTCTGATGCTGCCATCATACCTGATGAAGGTCTGCCAGACTGACATGTTGTTCTTTTTCATTCAATAAACATATCAGCAGTTAACAGGACAGTGTGCAAGAGTTTCTCTCTTTGTTTGTAAATTGCATGCTCCTCTGATGTGCCTGTCACACATTTAGGTGTTCAGAAATTCTCTTCAGCAATTTCAATAACTTTTTTTTACGCATATTAGTTGTTTTTTTTTAGTCATCTTTTAAAAGGTGTTTTATGTTTATGTTATATGGAAATGTGTAACACATGTTGCTAAAAAGTATTTCATTTCACTGTAATGACAAATACTTAATGCTGATTATTGAAAATGTACTTTTACCATACACTTATATTTTTTAGAAGAGGCCCATAATCATCTGGGGTGCAGCGTTTAAGGGGTTAAACCGAAGTGTTGTTCCTTTGATGTGCCCACACTTTACCTTTGCGGTTCATCCCCATTTGCAGACACTTGAGCAGGCGGCAGTACTGGCAGCGGTTGCGCTGCTTACGCGACATCTCACAGTTCTTGTCGCGGCTGCAGCGGTACACGCGCTTATTGCAGATGCTGCGCTTGAAGAAGCCCTTGCAGCCCTCACAGGAGATGATGCCATAGTGCAGGCCTGTGGCGCGATCTCCACAGATAAGGCAAGTACGCTGGTCAGCTGGATCATCTACAGAGAGATAGAAAAATGCAGAAAATGGAGGCATTTAAAACCATTTCCACCCATTTCTTTACAGTAATATACCCACACTGTGAAAAAATACATATATAGTGGGTGCAAAAACCTCGCTGGAGGCACAAGTTTTTAATTGAGATCATGGGGGCGGTTGGGGCTTAAGCACTAGCCAGGCGCTGGCTAATCCAGAGGATTCTTAAGCCCTAACTCTCATTTTGTGAAAGTGGAGGTGTAACAGGCAGCGAGACAGGGAGTGGAGACGTCTTGTGGATGTTTTATTCAGCAGCTCTGATGAGAGGAGGCAGGAAGCTTAAACGACACGACTGATTTGTTTACAGTCTCTCCTTTCTCTTCTTCTAACAACAGCAGTATCACATGAAGAGGCCTCTGCCTGAGAGGATTCATATAAAATTCAGACCGTTTCAGGTGGAGCACCTGAGGGATTCCTGTTCTTCCAGCTGGTGACTAGTTTTTCTGATCAAGCCACTCTTGGCCTGGACTTAAGGTTTGGGTTGTGTGTAATATTTCATACCTTCCTGAAATTTCACCGGGGTATGACCCATGATGGTATAAGTGTGTGACTAATAAATACAAAATAGAAATCCACAAAATGTTAACAAAAGTAATATCCTGAATTCTTATTAAACAGAGAAATACAGCGGTACACCTTTTTTTAATTCAACCTTCTCTCAGTCACAGAGGACTGATGAGGCTTAATGGCTTCATTAAACTCATCATAAAACACACGTCATTTAAACTCGACAGAAAGAAAATAAAACAATCTTGGTTAGTCTTGCTAGTAATCTAGTCTGATTTGGTCCAAATAAATCTTTCATTCAACAAAGTTAGATGTAAAAACATGCTGTGATTCTCCATGCTCTCTCTCTGCGTGCTGGCTGCCGGCCATTTACAGTCCTGCAACTTCTTCCTCCACCACTAGGTGTCACTTTGTCTTTTAGCTTAGCTGTCCGTTCCACCAGTAGAGACCATAGATTGAGCTCTAGTGGTGCATGCTGTGCACCTCTATACATACAATGAGTTTAATAGAAAGAGGTGCGCCTGTATTAATGACAGTATTGAAAAACATACCTTCTGGAATTTCAAATACTCTGGTAACCCATGATACTGTGATACCAACCAAGCCTACTTGAGGTTCCACACATGCTGTCTCAATCATTAACCCTCTGTTCCCTCAAACAGCACACGCTATTTGCTGATCACTCCAAACTGTGAAAAGTTGGAAGGACAGGAATAAGTGAGGGCTGTAATTTGGAACACATGTGGGGGATATTTAAGGGCTTGGGGTGGGAGGAAGTGGGGACTCACACCCTGTGAGTGGTGTGGAACACAATGTCCTGAACAAAGTACATTAAAATAGTAGTAGAACTTCCACTTGATGTGGGTTTATGAGGCTGGCTGGCAGCTTGCTGACCATGACAGAATGAGACATTAAGACAGCAGGAAGAGAAATGGGCCCAAGTCTTAACAAGTGATTCGACATGACATTTGTATGTATAAAAAACCATACATATGTGACAGGGTGAGGAAGGGATCAAAGACACGGGCCCACCGAGGACCTTCCATGTGAAGCTACTTTGCTAATCATGAAGGTGCTCTCAAACTGTTAAGACAGCAAACGGAGAAAGCTGTTGAAAATCTTCTCTTAATCCCCCATCTACCTCCAGGCTACATAATGCACATAATCAAACTCACTGAGGAAGCTCAGAATTAAGTCGGAGCACATATTCTCTGCTGTCCACGGTCTTAAGCTTTATAGCACGCACACACACACACACACACATGCACAGCCCTCCACAGCCAGCCCCCATCCCCCCCTGCTAACAACTGCAGAGAGCAGATGGGTTGGACTCCATGGTTACAGAGAATAGGCTTGCTGTGCAAAGCCTGGCTGCAGCAGGAATGTGGCCTGCTGCTGATCTGTGTCCAGGCTTGACTTGGATCAAACACATCAGGACAAGACAGACTGATACAACATGTTGATGTGTCTAATATGATGGAGGTTTCTCCTTAAGTACACTGAGTTGGACTACATGTTCCTTTTACATGTTCTTCTACCCTGACAGGAAGTCCAGGGAAAACACTCAGTATTTGTAATAGTTGCATGAAATTGTGAATTTAAAGAAAGACTAGCTTTAAATAACTGCTAATGGCAGCTGTTGGTCAATGGAGAACTAAATCTGGATTTTGTGATTCCTCGTCGCTGTGTGTAACAGGATAGGTGGGTTGAGATTTGTGGGGCATGGAACATTGAATTAGAACATGTATGTTAAAAAGGTGTCCAGTACTATTAAATTTAGCCTGGCTAATCTGAGGCATATAAAACCATACCTAACAACAGAGGCAGCCAGTCTTTTGATGTATGCAATAATCTTTTCCCACATGACATACTGATTACTAGCTGGTCACAAGCAAGTAAGACAGTTCTTTAAAAACAGACACTGAAGACATTTTACTCTAAGGCCAATTGCTAGTTATCACCATTTCAGTATAGTTCAATGGTAGAACTGGCTTAATTTTTACAGTTTTTTTAGGAGATGCTTGCTTCATTTTAGTGGTCTTACATGGGCCTGCACCTCCCCCACTGAGTCCGTTTGTAATGCAGGATATAGTAGAGGCAAGGCAGCTAACCAAAGAGGACTGCATTGTGCAGTACAGACTTAAACACCTTTTGGCCCAACATTTGTGTGTGTATGTAGGTCTTTTTTAACCTACTAAAAAAAATAGGCTATAGACTCCTTTCTTATAGCCAGTAGACTAGTGGCATTTACATGGCTCTACAGCAGACGAGCATGCCTTCTTTTTTTTGATGGTGTGTCCCGTTTTATACCACTGGCCAGAAAACAGGTTTGTGAACAGAAGAAAGCAGCACTGAGGCTGGTGAAAATGTTAGCAGTTATTTTTTTTTTTGTTTCTGGACCTGGAGCCGGAGCCGATAAATACCCATGACTACTGCTATAGTCATCTGACCCAGTAGTGAATGCCAACTGTTACCTTTCCATTTCATACAACAGCCAGATGTTAGTGGAATTTTTTTGTGGAGTTAGAAAGGGGCTTCAGAAAGTTTGCCAGACCATCTTCTCAGTCAGAGCTCGGGGTGGACAATATATCGAATTTACTCTATACTGTGTATCGCGGCTTGTTCCTCGTGCAATGTATAAAATAACTTTGTGACCATAGAGTATTAAATATGCCGTTTTGAAGAGCCATCAGCGTTTTGGCTCTCTTGCTTTCTTCTGCAGCTCTCTGTCTCACTCACTCACTCACTCACTCACTCACACACTCACACACTCACACACTCACTCACACACTCACACACTCACTCACACACTCACACACTCACTCACACACTCACTCACACACACACACACACACACACACACACACACACACACACACACACACACACACACGCACATGCGCACACACACACAGACAGACACACAGAGCAGGGCTTCTTCAGGACTCCAGTCACATTTTGGAGCACTACTGCGATTTTCAAATATTATTAATATATTATTTCTAGATCTGGTAGTCTGTTTCTAGCTTACAGCGAACTTAATGAGTGGTAGTGCGGCATGTCCTCGTGGTTAAAGACGCCGCAGTGTCTGTTTAACTGTCTGCAAACGCTAACAACCAACTGTTGACTGAAGGCTTCAAGCTCACAGTAAAAAAAAAATATTGACAATTTCGGGCTGAGACAAGCCAGGTGCTTCAAAACAAAAGCACCATGGGTCCTCATTTGATTAAATCATAACAATACATTTTAAAATTCCACTATAAAAGTACTTTATTCAACTTTCTTATATCCTTATCCCAATTAAATATTATTACAACAGCAGTGTATTCAACTTTATCATTTCAGAATCAGAATCAGAATCAGAAAAAGATTTATTGCCAGGTATAGTTAACACAATACGAGGAATTTATTCTGGTGGGTTGGTGCAACATACATATAGAAAAAAAAGAAAAAACAGATAAAATAGAAGATACAAATATAAGATATAAAAAGTACGAGATAAGATATAAAAAGTACAGTAGCTACTTTGGCTTTATTGTACTTTATTTAACATTACTGTAATTGCTGTTCATTCAATATTTTTTATTTTAGTAGTAAACAATAGTTTTCATTTAAAAATATTGTGATATATATCGCGATACTGCTTTAAAATATTGCGATATTATTTTTAAGCCATATTGCCCAGCCCTACTCAGAGCCAAACAATATTAAAACAGTCTTCCTGTTGAATTAGGAGAGCACACTAATTACCTCACCTTCAAACATGAGCTGAAGGGATGGCTTATGGCAAGCCATACTTGTATCATAAGCAATCCTACTACCTCATCTCTGGCATTGCCTTTACTTGCAATCGCATTTTTATGCATCTGCTACTTTTGTAATGTATCTACTGCATGTATTTTATTGTGTTGTTTTGTGTTGTATTTTGTCATGCTGTGGCATTGTATTGATAACATTAGGCCATGTTTGTAATAGTCTGTCTTAGATCTACAGATGGAAATGAGCTCATTGGCTAACTCAGATTAATACTAAGGTGGAAACTGTTCTTGGTAAATCAGTCAGTCAGTCAGTCAGTCAGTCAGTCATTTTCTGTAACCGCTTGTCCTCGTAAGGGTCGCGGGGGGCTGGAGCCAATCCCAGCTGTCATTGGGCGGAAGACAGGGTACACCCTGGACAGTTCGCCAGACCATCGCAGGGCCTAAATCAATCAATAACAATAATAATAATAAATAAAGATCAAAATAATGAAACATGGAATAATGGCACGAACAGTATGAAGGTTCTTAAGGTATATATATGAGAAGGAGAGTTCATGTGAGCTGTTCCTACAGAATTAGCTACTAGCTATCTAGCTGCTACCCTGCAGTTCCTCTCTGCCTCCTGGTCCAAGAAACGACTTTTTCCACAAGGAGTTAAAGACCTTAGGAGAGGGGGAGATAGACCTGGTGCATCAGGCAGAGCAGGTGGACATCTCTTACATCTTGTCTGTTAAGGTCTTAATCCTTATCAAATACAACACAGAAAAACAGTCACAAGTTAACATATGCGCCTAACATGGGGGGCTCAGGTAGACACGGCTAAGGGTTCAAAGGTCACCAATGCTCAGTCAGTGTGAGAAAGGCCTATTCTAAAGTTGCCATTTAGAGTTAACTCCTCATCCTCTTTAACAGTCACTGACAATCACTTTTCAATTCAAAATTACTTATTATTAATAACTCAAAAGCAGTCTACTGGACTACTGGTTGGTGTTGGTGTTTCAGAGCTGTAATATTTACTAAAATAAGGATTTGGTCATGACAAACACATGAACTCATGTGGACAGCATGTGTGTTTTCATAGAGAACTGCACATGAGTAAGTGCAAAGAGAGGATGAAGTAGATAGTCTGAGGCTGCTGTCCAGCAGGTTAATGCTGCCTGCTGAACCTCGAGATTAACCTGGACATCTGATGAATCTAAGACTCTTGTGTAATGCAACAAACTGCAGCACACACAGGCGGGACCTTTACCCTCCTATGGGAATCTGTGCTCGGAAAGTCAATAATGGAGGCAGATGAGCAGCTTTCCTGCTCAGCTCAATGAGAAGAGCAAGACACTGACTGTACGCAGAGGTTTCAATCCCTGCCCTAACGAATGGGTGATATGGAGAAAATCACATTTTGATCTAAGACCTAAATATCAATATTACGGCAAAATTGTAGGGTTGACAATTTGTGCTTTTACAAAATATTTACACAAGATTTTTGATCAGTAGTGATCATCCATTTAGATATAATGAGTACTTTAAGGCAAAAGGTTAAAAAATTAAATCATTTGATAGTAATGCAGTCTTTAAAACCAGGAAAAGACAACACTTAGAATATCACAATATATCCTAAACCTAAGACCAGCCACCACCTGCCTGACTTACTGGCTCCAATCATTCAAAGTCCAGACTGCTATAGGACTGCTCAGGCAATGTCACACAAAAGAAGACAGAGAATCACACACTGTGATCACCGAAAACACCCTCCCATGGGTCCACACTGTGGATTATTAGACATGCTGCTTTTGTATCACATTTTGTGATATACTGCTACTGTTAATTATTACTATATGATAGTACTATTTCTATAGAATTGTGCTTCTTAAAGTGTTTTGTTAAAAAGAAGTTGAAGCTTTGATGAAGGTACCATAACTTTGAGATTTTGTTGAGTTTGGGAGTTACCATAAGTTTGATTGTTAAGATGCTATGAAATATTTTATGATTATCTATATTAATCTGTTGACTGTTTTTAAATCAGTAACAGATCATCCAAACAATGTTAGGGAACAATTTAAAAATCTGAGTTCAAAGTGCAACATCTGGAGTTTTTCTTTGATAAAATACTGACAGATGTCTGAGACCACATCCACCTTTTCATTTGAAACCAGTGTTTTAAAACAAAAATGATCTCCATGCACAAGGACAATTTCAGAATTAATCTCTGTCTATACAAACACGCCTGAAAGAGCATATAACATAGCCTTTCACATACAGTGGGCATGTGCGTACCGATGTAAGCAGACTGTCTACACTGCAGTTTGTTGCTTAGTTACTGAAGATACTACAGAGGTGGTGCAATTTAAGACCAGTGATTTCTTTGCTTGGACTGACGACGAGGTGGAACCATTACTGAAAGTAACACTGGAGTATAAGGCAGTCAAGGCTGCAGAAAAAAGTTTGTTTTGACTTGACCAGCTGTGATTGATTAGACCCAACTGAGTGGGATCATGGGTGTCTGCATCATTGTTTCCAAAAATCTGTTTCTGCCCGTATACACTAAAACACAACCCTGGAGTTTTTAAACTAAAACAAGGCGACAGCCTTTTCAAAGGTTTCTCTCCAACAGTTCTAAAATGTTAAACTCATATGAACACTAGGCGTGAACTCAGCAATGGTAATGTATTAAGAATTGAAAATTTATCATTGTTGATGTAGCCTAAGCTCATCCGAGCCATTTGGATTCATCTGGATCTTCTGGTGTGATAACTTCAAAGTGGACAGCAAGTGGTCAACTCATATCCAACCCTTGGAAATCTATGGCTGATGCTAAATCCATGTTTTGTACCATCTACTGTATGTGATTATGTTTTAGAGTGTGACTGTTGAAACCTGTTGAAGGGTGTGGATGAAGCCGTTCGGAGTCAAACACATGACACTGTGTACCTCATGGGACATGCGATGAAGAAACCTGATAGTGTGGCTGCTTTCAGTGGTTGACCTAGTCACCCATCACCAATTAAAAAGGAATAAACAGGCCATAGTAACATCATCTGTGATACTCAAATGAGCAGGATTAGGGTTTTTGTGTGTATATCATTTAAAGGGCCGGCTCATCAGAGGCATGTGACTGAGCTGAGAGCTAAGCCTCCCAGAGAGAGGGGGTTTTCATAGCGGGCTGCAGAGTTCATGTACTAGAGGTAATTAGAAGGAGGTGGGGGTGTACATGGCATAAAGCCTCTCCCAGATAATGACTGCTGAATTGAGGACTTCTAAAGCCCAGAGACAGATTACCATTTAAATGGTGGAAGGTTTAAATGTGCTGCCTGCAGAAGACTGCAGGGGCAGCCATACTGTACAAAGACAATGGGGCGTCACACAGTGAGCCCATCCTGGGATTAGAATTTAACTATTTTGGTGATTAACTCCATACAGCACAGAGGTTAAGGCGACTTGAAGAGGAAGCCCTGCCAGTCAGAGAAATATCCCTGATGCTGTTGACTCTTCTTTTTAGAGCTCAGCGTGTGACCATAACACTTTATTAAGATAATTAACACTACTGTATTCTTAAATAAGTATTTCACCAACATAAAGAGGTTCCTAACATAAAGCTGGGAACTATGCAGAAGAAAGAGGCAAATACTTTTGAAATTGGTGCTACATGACCAGAGAAAAAAGACAAAAAGGGCTGTGGCACTGGCTTTTGCTTAAGAGGTACAAAACCTACAACCTCCAGAATGCACTGTGCTGCAACAGTCCAATAAATGCTCCTGCTGGAGAGTGACCATATAAAACTCGTTTAAAAACTGCAATGTATCATCTTTTAAAAAAGTAGGACTAAAGGATATAGAACAGCTAATGATATTTATTTATCTATTAATTTCCAGGTTTTTGTCTTGAGTAATTGTTTGGTCTATAAAATGTCAGAAAAACGGTGAAAGGTGACCATCATAGTTTTCTAAAACCTTCCTTTGTCCAACCAATAGTTCATAACCTAAATATATTCATTTTACAATTGCATAAGACAAAGAAAAAGCAGCACATCCTCACATCTAAGAAAGTGGAACAGGGAATGTTGGGTTTTTTCTTTAAAAAAACAAACAAACTCACAACTGTATAATCAGGGGAAAAAAAACAAAAATTACATCAATCGATTGAGTAATTAATCATTTTTGCCTTATAAATAATACAATAGCTACATAACTGATTTCACAAAGGGACACAAGATCAAAAGTGATGTATGGCTTTGCCTTGGATTCATGGTCTTGTGTAAAAAAATAATTTCCAAATTTTTTTATTTAAAGTGTTGAGCTCCTTTGAGGATTTCCCCCAATGTTGAAGGTTTAAAGAAATTGTTTCGATTATTTCAAATATGCATCATCTAAAAAAAATAAATAAATAAAAATGTAAAAACAATTGTGAAAAATTATGAGATATGTCATTTATAATCTTGTAATTGAAAAATGAGTAATGAATGTGACAGGTTTCTGGAGCATGGAGAATCACCTTCTACTTTCTTTATAACCCTTTAAAGGTGTTGGTCCTCAAAAATGCTTAAACAATGCGACTAATTTTGATTGTTCGACACTTACAATAAAAGTGGACTTTTAAGGATTTATCACACATTTTGGCTACAAAACTGCTTTGCAGGTAAGCAAACACTGCATGGTTTGCAGTTGTTTACTATAGCCCCTTTCCCTCTATGCAAAGAAACACCTCTTACACGTGTGTTAAATGACTCCGCAGCAATCATGGGTATTTATCGGCTCTGACTCAAATCGGCATTGATGGAAAGACAACCCCGGGGTAAACATGCTAATTTAGCCCCTGAACTGGAGAGATGGAATTTCGCAATACCACATAACACGCCCAAGCAGCGCTCAAATAATTACTTGTTAGTCTTCACTGAGTTTGAACGAGACTGAATAAGTAAGAGATATAAAGAATTAAGATATATAAAGAAAAGTAACCATCGAAAACATTTTCATCTGCCTGCATGCTACTTTCTACTCCTAACTGACCTGACCTGACCTGTTTTCTGTCTGGACTGTGATATAAAATGTGACATACCAGTAAAAAAATCATAAAGGCACACTTGTCTGCTGCAGAACACTGCACACACTTCTGGTCTATTGGCAATGGGAAGGGCATTTATAACCTATTTTTAGCAGATTTACCCATGTTTTAAAAAGCTACGTATACTTTTGGTGAAAAAGGACATGTATTTTACCCTTTGAAATCTGAAGCAACTTCACTTTTCTTGTGCTGCTTTCAGATGCCTTTCACACATACTTAAAACCTGAGCAAACTGGCACGATAGTTTAAAAAAATAAATAAAATAAAAAGGCAATGATGAAAATGGCAACTTTGCAGATTTAGGAAAATTATTTTTAAAAATCTAGGGAAAAAAGTCAAGGGAAAAAAGATAAAAGCTAGGGAAAAATGATCATTATCATAATTATATATTCAAAATTATGTTACAAAATTCTTTTAGTTTTTAAGCACTTTCTAAAGGTCATTTGCTTTTATTTAGTTATTTTACTCATTTACTTTTACTTTTTACTACTTTCTTACAATTTTTTGAGTCATTTCCTCTCAAGTTAATCAACAAAAAGATTAGAGTAAAATCTATCAATGAATGCTTACTTGCAGTATATTGTTAATATTCATGTACTCCTCCATAATTGCAGGGCAGACTTATGGCTAGACCAGAGGTTGGTTAGGAGGTCAATTTAATGCATATTGTCAAATAAATAAACAATTATAGTTTTATAACTATAAAAGTTGGGGAGTCCTGTTTTTGTTTTTTAGAGTCTTCTGCCTGCTAGCTGTGAGTGAACTGCAGTCTGGGTAACGAAGAGCACAAGTGTGAGTTGAGGGGCAGTTCAGCGCAGATTCAGCTAAAGTCTCAATAAAGAGCTTTTCTTAGCTGCTAAGCTTCAGAATAAAGTAGAGTGACACCTCTATGAAGCCTGAGAAGAGAGACCCAGCCAACTTCTCACTATCCTCCTCTGTGCACTGTCAGCAGGAAAGCCTGCTTTTACTATAAAGTGATCACCCCTACACATGTTACTGTAAATGGAGCTGAGCGTGAGGTCATGTGAAGGACCCTGGCATCATAAAACTAGAGGGAGATCAAATAAATGACCTCCTCAGGCAACCATTTGTTGGCCCATGTGCTCATTCAGACAACACATTCAAAGCATATATTCCAGTGGCCAGCCTATGTGAAACGCCTGACTTCCTTCTCGGAGGAAAAAACACAATGGCTATTAGCTGGCTTCACTCGGGCTTATTTGCCAAATCTATCACCCTGTCTTTCAAGTGCATGGCCACCATATAAACAGGCCGATTCACACCTTCACACACTTGATCTTAGATCGTCACATCCTATGACTCCTCCTCCTCCTGCTCGGGGATGACAGTTAAATATTCATGATGACATTCACTCAACTATTTCTCTTTGTAAAGCCTGTCTGCAGCTGCCTGAGCCTCAGTCTGTGGCAGTCTGGTAAACACCTAACATGCACCCTGACTACTAATATATTCAGTATTCAGAAAAAAAAAATTGAAACCTGGTACAACATAAGATTTCCTGCACTGCGTTCAGACGTCTTTTACAAAAATTTGAATTTGTAATCCTGAGAAAAATGTTTTGATTTGTCATGAAAACATGACTAAAAAGGCAGCAAACATCTTGGGAAGAAATTGCAAGACATTCTCTCTCTCTCTCTCTCTCTCTCTCCACCACAGACGCTGTAGTGTGTATGCCAGGCCAGTAGATTATGGTGTAACTTTGTAATGACACACCATAAAACAACACCATGATTGTGCGCATAAGGGCGGTGAGTATAAACAAACAAGAACACACACGAGAATTGACAGCCTTGTCTGGACAGACGATTAAATAGCAGGATGTCCATTGGCTATTTGTCTGAGATGTAATGCACATGTGCAAATGTGCTGCCATGACATCACCGTTCCCACAGGATCCACTCATTGCCAGAAGGGTCGGTTTTCAGGCCCCCAAAACGCCGTTGTCGTGTAAAAGAAAGGCCAAACCACAACGACAGTTTAACAAATTAATGAAAGAAACCGTTGCCATGTAAACAACTCATTAGTCTAACAAAGTGATGATGTTGCGCCTAATGACAACCTCACAGTTATCTCAGCTTGTGCTCTGTGACTGCACAGTCTGTAAACACAAAGCCTGCGTTACACACTGGGGTAGAGGAGTTTGCATTAGTTGCATTATGGGAATTGAAGGATTGAGACCATTTTTTTTTTAATCTGCTGTCTATAAATCCTGCACTTTATAGAAATTCAGAAGTAAATTGCTTGAGTACTCCTTTAACCCTCGAAACCTGAGCAAATTTATTTCAAACACATGAGAAAAGGGCAATTCACCACAAAAGAAATAAAAACAAAAGAAATTAGTTATAACTACAAGAAATTTACCTTAAAAGTAGTAAGAAAAAAAATAAAAAAGCAACAAAATGAATAAAGCAAACAAGAAAAAGTTAGAAAACTGCTCAAAAAAAATTATATGAATTATAAATATAGATTTTCTGTAGACAGTTTCCTTTTTTTATTTTTGGAACATTTCTTACCTATATCCCCATTGCCTTTTCCCCATGTTTTTGAAAGAAATTGCACCACTTTGCTCAGGGTTCACAGGTTTAAAACCCTTTGAAAAGCATCTGAAAGCAGTACAAGAAAACTAATGTAGCTCCATGTTTCAAAGGGTTAATATGTTAAATGTTTTAGCACTACTAATGGATTGCACATAGTTTGTGACCTACAGTATGTTAATGAAGTCTGTACTGTAAGGTTGCTTTGAAGAATTTTACATTTTTTTAATATGAATCGTTGCTAAACTTGGAGGTTGTGGTTAGATGGTTGCAGCTAAAAAATGTTTCTGCAATTCAGTAAGATTTCTTAATGACACTGGGACACTTACATTTTGGTGCAATTTTTCACAGTTAAAGAAAAGCTGCCTTTGGTAAAATAACCTATAAATGACTGAAAAAATCAAGAAATAGTCAGTTTGTGAATTCAACACAAGGTCATTAAAAGGAGACATGAGGATGACTCCGCCTGAGGTGACAATGAAGAGTTATAAAAGCAGTGCTTCATCTTGAACTCCACCCACTCTCTCTAACTCCAGTGCAGAAAACCCCCGATGCTCTGTGTCAACCCCCCCCCCAAACACACACACACACACACACACACACCCTAACCTAAGGCCCATTAAAGGCTGCATTGTTTCCCAGGGGTCAGCCCGGGTTTCATTTCAAACTTTAACGCAAACCAGGAAATGCAAGTTGAGCATTTTAGGTTCCTGTTGATGGCAAAGACGAATGGCGCTCTCATTTCCCACTGCTCCCAATATGTCCCAACAAATGTAACCCAGCAGACTGAGTGATACGTGCAGCACTTGTCATGTGGAACTATAAGGACCAGTCCTCACAGACACAGAGAGAATTTGGTTGAATGTATGAGAGAATTATTTTTGAGGCTGAAATCAGTCTATTGCTGTTTAAAGACTTGTTCCTGCTCTGGGAGGCTTTAACTAGCGCTCAGGATTCACCGTCTGCGTGACCCTGTGTGAGCTGCATCATGCTGAGAACAGAGATGTATCGTGGCCAAATCTCCCTATTGTCCGCAGCCTGCACACACAAAGGGTGATGTATAGTGTAAAGCAGCCCTTTGAGTGGCTGACAGAGCAACAAGGCCTGCTGCTGACGGGGTTTTCTCTTCAGGTTTTGTCTCAGGCTTTCCATCACAATCATGCCCAGCTGAGACAGGGAGCGGGGGTTGGAATCTGCTGTACTTTTCCGCTGCTGGCACCCTCCCTCTCTCCCTCCCTCCTGTCTCTCAGCCTTTTCTCTTCCCCCTTTTCCCCTCCTCATATCTCTTCTCCTCTGAAACTTATCTCCCCTTGCTCGGGGTGAAGGAGATTACCAGACTATGACTGGCATGTACATGGACGCACATCTAACGCATTGACGGAAGTTAAAGGCATCTGAAGACCCTCCATGACTCAGACCCAGCATTCCAGGCAGCCCACACTGTGATGCTAATCTTTAAAGTAACATGCATGGAGTTGCAGATTGGGCTCACCCACGAGACAATGGCGACCTGTTGACATTGCTGTCCTGATAATATACACCCAGGCTTAGAGGCTGAATCATTAGCATTGAGTAATACCACACCAAAGATAGGCCACAATGTCATGCTAATATGTGCCACATGTGATGCTACATTGTTGAATAATGTGGGAAGAGGCTTCAACTGTAGTCTGCCTCACTGTCTCTGCTGCTTTTTGCATCTCAAAACATCATTTACATCTTATTTTAAAATTCCAAATAAGAATTTTAATCTGCATGTGAGGAACTCTGGTGAGGTGGGTTCTTAAATTCATACATTAAGACTGGTGTGCATGTGAGTTACTCTTCGTTTTTTTTAGGTAACTTTCTGTAATATTACAAAGTATATTACCAATAGGACAGGGATTCTCTTTAAGTTACTAATATTATATTTTCCTCAAGAAATTACAGTAGGTTTCCACCAAAATATTGCCTTTTTTTCAAAAACTCTTTTGACATGGTTTGTTGTTTTTTCTCCCAGAAAAGGAAGTTAGCATTAAACCATTTTTTTATGACGGAAGTTACTTGAATAGAAAGAAATATCCCCACCTCATGCTACTGAGTTTTTTTACTTTATGTATTGTATATCCAAAAAATGTAAATGGAGTTTGGTGTGTTGAACCAGATGAAGAATCATTAAAGAACGAAACATGTTTTTTCAAGTTGGTGTGTTGCTTGGATTTATTTTGTGCCAGAAGATGTTGTGTAATACTCAAACAATCTATAAAGCTATCTTTAATTTCACAGACCATTTTATCAATGGGGCTTAGTATCTCTCATAATGACTAACATTATTATTTCTTCAACAAATTACGATGAATATTTTTAGTTTTTGTAATGTATATCTAAAGATGTAAACAGAGTTTGGTGTGTTGAACCAGATGAACACTCATGAAAGAATATAACATGCTTGGTCCACTTTAGTTAGTGTTTTACTTTTTGTGTGTGTTACCTATCTATAAAACATTACATAACGTATCTCTTGAATTTCTTTTAAAAATATAAATAAATCCCAACTGGTTTTGACAATTTATTGCTTATTGCTTATTTAATTTACATCTGTCACTTTATATATATATATATAAAACACTGGGTTTATTTTTTAAAAAGTTGCAAAGTAATATGCCTGTGGCCTGTGCTACTAGGATTCAATCATTTATTGTAAATATTGCTTATTTTTCACCACATCTTGTGACTGTGACATTAACACTTTTGTGTGTTATTTTATGACTAAAGTGAGTTGATTTGCATATAACACTCAATAAATATGACACCGGACTTACTTTAATTGCAGCAAAGAAATATGACAGTGCTTCTAAATATTTTACTGTCCTTCACTGTGAATTTTAAAAACACATAAAGGAGTTTGATGTGTTGAACCAGATCATAAAACATGTTTTGTCCAATTTACTAGGTCTTCTACTTTTATCAGCTTGTATGTGTTTCTTTTGTTTTGTGGAATAAGATTTTGCATTACCCTTTTTTTATAATAACAAGCAAAATATAACATATGTTTGACGTCACTGTTCTGAGCCTTGTTGCTATTTTCCTTTCAATTGAAAAACATGGAACTGATGCTTCTCTTGAAAATACTAATATTCTTAAGTGTAAAGTGAACTGCAACAGGTTTTTCACAAAATATTGTTAAAATAAAGTTTTTTTTAATGACTGAAATCAGTTCATTTTTACAACTGTTATTTAATAAATTTAACACTGGGTTTACTCAAACAGCCAAGAAATATCACTATCACATAATTTCAATTTTATTTTTATTTTCTGTAAATAGATAAAAAGCACTGAAGTAGTTTGTTGTGTTCAACCAGAACATTAAACAATCATAAAATTATAATAAAACATGCTTAGTCCACTTTAATTAGTCTTCTACTTCTATTAATGTTCGCACCTTGCTTTCATGTATTTTGTGCAGGAAGAGTTTGTGTTACTGTTTTTTATATAAAGAAAGAAAGTTGTGTTATAAGAGAGAAAGGAGAAACTGCAGAAAGGCTGCATGTTAGACATCCCTTTCCTGAGCCTGTGCCTTGTTCCTTCTACCCTTTCATTTGCAGAACATGAAACCACTGTTTAAAAGAGCAGAGACTAGTTTTGGCCCTGAGCTCCATTTAATGTCCGTCCGCACACGCTGATATGAACCATGTGGTGAGTTTAACGGCCTGGGCCTTGTGATACACACTCATATAAAAGTGCTGTTAATGAATGTTGAGTCTCCCCTTCATATACTGGGGTTGGGCGAAGGGGGGGGGGGGGGTTCCTACTGACCACAGAGCCAGCAGGAGAAACTCCCACTGATGTTTCCCATGCAGGACCCACCAAAATACTGCAACATGGCCCCCATTAAAAAGCTTGTTGTGCCTCAGAACATCCTCTGAGGCCAATGTGTCTTTACCTAATAATAAGCAAGAAAAATGTGCGATGATAAGTTTATTCCCGTGTGTGTGTGTGTGTGTGTGCGTGTGCTGGGGGGAAGGGCAGTTGAAATAACACACCCTTGAAAGACAAAGATCTGCAACATGATGGTGTGTGTGTGTGTGTGTGTGACAGTGCTTTGGCCTGAGAGATGGATATGTTTCAGTGAAATTAGGAAAAAGGAGCGTGTGCGGCTGGATGAGCCGCCCCTCTCATTGGCTATTTATAGGCAAGCATTACATAGTCACAGGAGTCCCTGACCTCCCCCACTGTTACTATTGATCTTCCCACAGTTTCTGTCCCCTGCATCTACATCCACAACAACAACCTCTCACCCTCCTCTCTCTCTCTCTGTCCTTCTCATCTTCTTTGGTTCTGCTTTTTCCTCTAAATTAATGCCATCTTCCCAAAATACAGAACAATCTCAGCACAGAGGGGCTTCCTGCAGGATGAATGTGATGTATTGAGAAGTGGTGTTAACCCTCACTCAGCTGGAGCACAACCAACATGGCTGCTGGCTGAGGGATTAACACAAGGGGGAGGGGACGAATACAGTAACACGGTTCCTCCACATGCAAGTCCTTGAAGGAAGATCTCAAATGAAAGACTTACTACCAGAAATTCTCTCATTGTTGTTAAACTCCCTGAGAGCCGATTATGTGCTGAAAATGATTTGAGTGAATGATCAATGAACGGTGAGATAAGTGCTTATCAAAGGACGTGCGGCAGTGATGAGCAGTCCAGGACACTTTGCTTTGCCATGTGGACTATATCTTAAGAGTGAGAGAGTATCACATTCCAAATTCCTGCAATACAAGGGGAGGGGGAGGGGGTGGGTGGGTGCTTGGGGTGGGATGCAGTGTGAAAACTGCCAAAGGAAGGTTATTTTATTCTAGCACTTAAGATCCTTTCCGTAAATGGCCAAATGAAGCGACAGACAGACCAGCTAAAAGCGATTTGGGTAGAGCGTTATCAACAAAGTTCAAGGAAAGATGGCCCACTTAACAGTCAGGCATCTAAAGAAGTGCTCTTTGTGTGAGGCTACACCAGCGTTCAAAACAGCGTGGAAGCACAAATACAGAAAAGATAAAAGAAAAGGGAAAAAAACAGCAATATGTGAAAGTGCTCTCAGTTCTGGCTGGCCAGCAGAGTGATCCTCCATCATATCAACACTGTGTAAACCCATATACCAAAGATCAATACATATGCAGCGCACCGCCGCTCGGAAATACGTCATAACACACACATAAACAAAGCACTTGAAGGCACTGATCGCAAGGAATGCAGTGCAAAGCTCAGCTCACTAGCCTGGCCTGAGAGTCACCAACAACTCTCTGCAGAAAGGGTTAACGTGATCAAATGTGGCACAAATTAAAAAGACATGTAGCATTTGTTTCATCAAAGTGCAGAGAGGATCTTGAGAGCAGCATATACAATGACTTATTGGGGCATTTAAAATGACATTAGTGCATTAATAACCCTATAAACCTAAGCAAATCAGCTCGATTTCAAATTATGGCAAGAAGACAATGAGCACTTTAGGAAGAAAAAAAAAGAAAGTAAAGTAAGTAGAAAAAGTAAATTAACAGAAAATTCATTTAAAAAAATAAATAAAACAAAATGAATGGGTGATTAATAAATGAATACTTGATGATGATAGAGATTCTGTAAAAAAAAAAAAAAAAGAAAATTATGATAATTAAGGATGTTTGGATATGTTTTCCAAGCTTATTGAATTAATTTCTAAATCCATATACATGACCAAGTTGCTCATTACCCTTTTTCCCCAATATATTTAAAAGAGTTCAAACCAATTAGCTCATGGTTCAAAGGTTTAAATACTTAAATGCAGCACAAGAAAAGTGATATACATCCAGGTTTTTTTTAATAGTAATTCCAGGGCAATATAATTTTTGAATAACATGCAGCAGAAATTGGCTGAATGCAAAGCCATGATTGAGGATTTAGCAACATACCAATCTAACACATATAAGAACAAAAAGTAGCCTAAACAACAAGGTACACATAAAACAATATTAGGGTACCAGAATGCAGTTAAAATGCATCTCTGCTCCCATTTACACAGAATTATGCTGACTTTAAGTTAGCCTAATAAAAGAAAGCCTTCTGTGCTGGCCTCCCTTACCTTCCCATGTATCCATTTCATGCTTCTCCCAGTCTGCCTGGACCCCATTCACGCACGGACCTGGCTAAAAGAAAGCCACAGGGCCTGCTTGCCTCATGACTCTCTTTTCTTTCTCTCTGCTCTCTCTCCCAGCGACCTCTTTCCTCGACAGCCTGCCCCTCTCTGACCACAGCCAGAGCCGAGCCACACCACTGGTCACTTTACTGCCTGGTCACATGACCACAGAGTTCAAACCCTGGGGTCATGGCTTGGCTTGAGGTCCAATGACAGCTAGGAGTTATCTGAGTGGAACTGATAGTCCTATTTTCGCTGCCGTTCAACAATACTACTCCACCACCACCAACACCCCTCCCTGCCCTCACCCAAATTAGCCTCCCCTCCCCTCCACCATGCCTCTGGCACTCCTGAGCAGGACCAAAGTGCATGTCCAAGCATAAACACAGGTTCAAGCTGACAAAACACACACACATTAACTAATTGAAGCACTAAGTGCGTCGGGGAAGAAGGTGAAGTTGTCTAAAGTTTCACAGCTTGCTTGGTTACAAACTGAGTTAACAGGAGAGCAGAAGGAGCTGAGGGCCAGTAAGATGGACACCAAGAGGTGGACCCTCCTCCTCTCCTGATCCTACACATTCCTGCATGTGGGACTAACACTGCATTCAAATTCAAATCTTGAAGTCAGATATTTCCAGCTAAACCTGAAATGTGTATGTCATTGATCTGCATGGATGTTCATATTAGTGCCAACATTTTGTTGATGATCTCTCATTTCCAGCTTATTTTAATTATTAATTAATTAATTAATTGATAATCCTGGTGAGTAGGTAGTCTGAATGGAATACTAAAACACTTCAGTGTCCCTCAAGTAAGTCTGAAACATCCAACAAATGTAAAGAAATCACACATTTCAAAGAAACAGCTATCACTTTGATAAGATGCTGGCTGCTTTTACATAGAGACTGCGCAACAGGGCAGCTACGGAGTTCCTTCTTTATGCTGCAAAAGCATTTAAAAAAAAATGTGTGTCCATATGATAACATTGTGGGAAACATCCTTTTGTACATAGATCCGCAAAAACAACCAAAAATGTTGTAGTGTGCATGCCAGGCCAGTAGATGGAGGTGTAACTTTGTAATTACACACCACAGAAGAACATCAGCCGTGCAGCTGCGACGTCACCGTTCTCACAGGATCTTGCCAGTTTACACAGCGACTTTAAGGGTGGCGTTTCAAAAGTTTGCATTTTCAAGCCCCCAAAACACTGTTGTCATGTGAAAGAAAGGCCAAACCGCAACAAAAGTTTAATGTTT